>NC_091824.1:122155134-122455134 GCF_038994185.2 Dermacentor albipictus | reverse complement strand
TACATCGGTAGGGACGCTGTCGAATGGGTGCATGGTGCCCAGTGTCGATAGTGTCTAAAACAGTCGTGCGGCTGAGTGATGTTGCTTGGCAGTCAAAAAAGGAAGAGAAGCCTTGGAGCAAGTGAAGAAGTTCGTTGTGCGGCGTCATCATAAGGTCACTGGCAATAGCTGGCTCAAAAGAACACGGCTAGTGACTGAGGAGGCGATGCCTTGAGAGCGACAAGATAAGTGGAGTCGTCCATTGTGTCAAATATTGAAGATGAGGTCAGTGGCTCTGCTCTGCCAAGGTTTTCACAGTGGCGTAAAGTAATTGGTTTGGCCAATGGGTTTGACACACACATGAGAGGGGCATCAGTTCTGAACTTAGGACGGTGAACGGTAGTCGTAGTGACCGGCAGCGAACTAAGTGTTCAGACGGTGTGACGAGTACTGTGCCATCATTTACAGAGTCACAAGAGATACTGACAAGAGCAGAAGACCAGGCAGGTATAACGGTGTCTTCTGAAATGGCAATATTGCGACAAGGGTCCTTGTTGTCAGTGATATCTGTAGAAAATGGAAACAGTTCGATTTCAACGCAGGTGCAGTCGATGATCGCATGATGTGTGGAGAGAAAGCCCCAACCTAATGTGACGTCGTCGTGTGAACGTGATCGCAACACGATGAATTCGATGACATAAAGGACTTTCTGAATAACAACACGAGCGGTGCATGCGCGGGATGGCTCGACATGCTGCGCGTTGGCAGTCTGAAGGGACACACTAGAAAGCATTGTCGTCACTTTTCCTATCTTACAGCAAATACAAACATCTATTGCTGAAAGTGCAGCGCCGGTGTCTAAAAGTGCCAGCGACAATATTCCATCTAATTGCGACTTCGATAACCTTTTTTGGGGAAGTGTGAGGCCTTATACATTTCGCTGACACCGCAGTTCTCACTTCCTGAACGGCGATATATAGTTTTCCTGGCGCAGAGGGCTCTGCCAACGGTGCATGGGGAAAAGGGAGCGGCAGCGAGGAGAAGGTGAATGGCGAGTGGAGAATGTGGTCTCGACGGCAGAACGAGATTCCAATAAAGGAGATTCAAAGCTGTCTGAATAGTTGCAGCATTGTTGGAAACGTGGCACATATGGACGCACATTGTTGGAGACATTCGGTGTAAGTAGCCAACAGTGACGTGCCACGTGTCCAGCCACGGTCACAATAAAAACAAATCATATGGTTGTTTTCCGTGTGCCAATGGTCTTGAGGTCATGCATACTGCACCACTGGCCTGGCGGGAGATGATACGGATAGACACAAAGGCGGGCGAAGGGGACCATAGGTCTGCGGTGCAGGGCTCGCAGTGACTTCAGCACACGTCACGGGAGCAGTTGGAGGCTGCTGGAGAGAAGGCGAAAAGTGGTCGGCTACCTGCTCCTTGATGACATATTGGAGAGCGGGCGCCAATGGAGAACTCGACTGGCCATGTGTATGCGGTATCAGAGAAAGCTGATGAGCAACCTCTTCACGGACGAACTCCTTGATCTGTAGCAGCAGCAAAGTGCGATCCAGGGCGACAACCAAGCTCGACATTGAAGTGGCTTGAGGAGGAGATTGGCAGGTGGCTACGTGTTGTTTGCATAGCTAATCGAAGCTTTGACAAAGACTGACGAGTTCAGACACTGTTGTCAGATTTTTTGCCAACATCTGGAAGGCGTCATTTTCACTGCCATTTAAAATACACCTGATCTTCTTGGCATCAGCCACTGTTACATCAACGTGGTTACAGAGGTCGACAACATCTCTTATACAGCTGGTAAATGTCTCCCCACTTTGTTGCCCATGACCATGCAAATGTTGCTCTGCACAAAGCTTGCAAATGGCGGGGCGCCCGAATATTTCCGTCACATTACTTTTGAAGACCACCCACGTCGTGAGATCACGTTCGTGGTTGTGGTGCCGTACGCTTGCAACATCGCTGAAATAAAACTACACGGAATTCAGTTTTTTTGGTTGCGGATGCTCACATGGTCGTAGTCAGCAAGCCAGTCTTCTACGTCATCGTCTTCTGTACTGCTTAAGGGTGGGTCACGTTGAGGCAACAGGCCAGGGCAAACCATGGCAGCCACTGGGGGCAGCAGGTCCTTGGTCCTTGGTGGACGGGCTGTAGTGTCCGATTGTGAAGTTCCAGATTTCCTGTTGTACATAGGAGCTCCACCAATTGTAAAGGTGGTTTATTCAGGTCGTGGAGCAGCAGCAACAAATGCAGCACCAGGAAGCAGGGCGCAGCCAGAGAGCGAACTGGGTACGAGCCATGCGATGGCAACGGGGCTTTTCAGCGTGCCAATCTTCTTCCTTACAGGTGCAACAAAGGCGCAATAGTGATCACGACTTGACGATAACGATGACAGCATAGTGTAAAGGATGATGGAAAGGATGGACACAGCAAATCCATATTCAAGCTTTTAAGCACTGTCCCGGTAGAACTGTAACTGTTGGCAAACCAATTAACAACACAACCGATTCTCAAGCCAGCTTGACACAAGAATACATTTGATACTTGTGCTTACATGTTGCACAGGCTCTCACAACTGGTATGCGCATGCAAGCTGTCATCAGAAAGACATAAATTGATGTTTTCTATTGCTTTAGAGCATGGACGTTTAATGTTATAGCTACAACACATATAGGTTTCCATTACATGTAACTTGATATGCCTATGGTTTGAGTCGAATACATATGAACGAGTACAAATAAGATGACAAGCATGCGCACAAAATGTGTTCTATAGTGACTTGTGTGGCATGGCTTGTTTAATGATTTGTGATGTCTGCATTATCACTGATTATTGTTTGTCACATTAATAATTATGATGCCTAATAAGTTTATTCAATTAGGTGTTGATTTAATGTTTATTTTGTATTTTTGTTGCTTTGGCCATTTATTGATGGATTTCTTGTGAGCCTTCTGCAGTTTGGAATAAAATAAGTAGGATATTTTATCAAATCTAAGATCATCCAAATTCCAAGCCTCCCTCTTTCCCTTTCTATCATGACTGGAGTCCCATAAACACACAAACATTCCCATTGCTTTTGAACATGATCTGTAAAGGTTGGAGTCTATGCCATGGCAAAGACTTAAAAATAATAGTGCAGCATCACAGACAGGCCCCAAAAGCAGAAAAACAACTGGTGTGGGATACCGATAGGCAGTCACTGCATGAGTGACTGCACTAAGGGTCCTGTTTGAACAATACAAAGCAGTGCACCATTAAAAGGAACACTCTCATTCGCAGACTTCACATTGCTGGCAATTTAGCTACAAGTTCCGGCTGCACTGCACAAGTGCATAGATGCACAGCAAGTATTATGCACTGCACAGGTGCACAGAACGTTACCATGCTACCAACCACAAGCCACTGGGCAAGGCTGGGCAGCCGTACAATTGCTAGGGGGGAAAATTCACACTGAACTCTAGAATCCCGTGTTCCTTAAGAGTGGAATGCACTACGCATGGCTGAGCTAGTTTAGACGGATGTGTTAACATGTCTCCCGCACAATACTTTTCTTCATGTGACAAATGAGTTTGAAGTGCGTACTTGAAGCTCTTCTGTAAGAAAATTAAAGTTATTACACATGGCACCAAGGTAGTCCGCTCCTCTCCACCCCCCCAGCCCCCCCAAATGCAGTGCCTGGCTCTTCAGCATTCGCTTACAGCAGCAGTGTGATGCTTACAAGGATTGTGACACACTACTCCTAAGATTGGCTAGCAACATTCCCTACAGGGGGTGGTATCCTGTAAGGGTCCACCTTGTGGACATGTCCATATTGTCTAGTGCTGAATGGCGGGGCTGGGGTACCAGTGAAAAGGAAACAGGTGCCCACAGCCAGTTTCCTTCTGGCTAGTTCAGCTTCAGCCAATCAGCTGTGGCCGAAATGGACAGTCCACTAGGTGGACAACTACAGAATACCCCCCCCCCCCCCCCTGGAGAGCATCTTTCTTCTGCTTCGAATGTTTCCTGGGGTGCAGGCTTTTAGCATGCTAGTTACCACAGTTCTCCTAACCCTTCACAGCCACCAAGGACCCATGGCGTGATTGGCTGTGCTGATATTTGTGCTGGTCTGTGGACCTCAGATGTCCCTGAGAGACTTAAAAAAAATGTTGAGTCTTGTACTAAGATTACAAGAGTAAAAGCCAACACTTCGGTCATTCAACAACCATAGGAATAATGGTTAACATGTGAATTTTCTTACTATATGGTACAGCTTCGTTGAAAAAAAGAAATGCGTCACCACTTCTTGTTCTTTCAAGGCTCCATTCTGTTGCATGCTTACATCACATGTCTTTACAACACCTAAGTGTATCCTACTTACAACTAATTCAACTGTGCTTTCTTGGCAAATGAAGAACTCTAGAACAAAGACAATGGAACTTTTTTTTTTTTGTAGAAGCTAAGGAGGCTAAGGCAGTCGATATAGGCAACCACCATGAGAAGACTGTCCTTTGAACTACCTCGGGAACTCTTCAAAACAGTTGTTTGGTCAGACAGCCAGATTTTTAACTTGTGCATACTAATGTTGCTCTTGAATATTACGCTACTATTCAACATATTACATAGCACACTGACATTTACATTGACATTCAGGTGCACAAAAGTGTTTGTGGTTGTTAAGCTAGTAAAATATTTCTTGCCACAATTCGCAGGGTGAAAAGCCACAGAGTTACTGTTACATTAATTAGGGGCACAGTAACACTAGAAAACAGTATCTATTGATGGTAATGAAGAAAAACTATCATGAGGCATGGTTAGAAAGTTATAAGGTGATGGATATCTATGGTGACTTCCAAGATATAAAAGTCTGCACTCAGTTCATATCTAGGCAACCTTCCAAATTCTTAAGCCTACATATTCTAGCGTGACTGCTGTTTATACCTTGTACTTCGTCTCACCGACTACATGCAGTGCAGCAATAGCTATGGGTAGTGCTGGCCGACCAGAACGGAGAACCAGAAGAATGTCTCCTCCCGTTATCTCCCTTTACTCCCCCTCTGAGCAAAGTCAACTTAATGGAAGCTTCATGGAAGAGTCAGTGGTGTACAATCAGTGTCTTATCCTGTATTCTCCAAGCCAGGTCTCATTACTAAGTAGCTGACACAATCCCTAGGCTTTCTGTACTGCACTGTGCTGGTGAGAAAGTCACTGTGATGGAAATTATACTTTAACAACATGAAAACATGACTTACAAGTCTTGACATGCGTCAGGTCACAAAAAGGCCTGTTGTTGGTTTGCTTGCACCTGCACAGAAGGTATTTCTTGCTCTCTTCAACTGTAAAGCGCACCGGCCCAACACCAAGTTCCTTGCCCTTGTGAGCCCCGTCGCAGAATGGCTATAAAGGATGTGGTAAAAGACTTAATACAAGACATTTTGACATTTGTTTGGACGTAAGGAAGAAAAAACAATTTAGGAATTCGCACAAGGATGATTGTAGCAGATATAGGCATAGGTCGTCATATATACTCACTAGTATACTAATACATAATCATGCCACACTCATTTCACAGGCATGAATAGAGAGTTAGGAATGATGTGAGCGGACTGGAATGCACAGGGGTGACTACCGGTGAGTTTGAGTGGAAGTGAGTATGAACAGTATGAGTGCAAGCGAAAGTCAGTGACAGAGATTTTGAACATGAGTGATTGTAGGTGAGTGTGATTGAAGGGAGATATGTACATGACTGAATGCCGGTAAGTTGGAGTGGTAGCAAGTATATGAACGTGAGCAAGTGCCGGCGATTGTGAATGGAAGGGACTATGAACACCTATGAGTGTTGGTGAGTACGAGTAAGTGTGAGTAGGAACGTGAATGAGTGCCAACGAGTGCAAGTGCAGATGAGTGCCTGCGAGTACAGATCCTGCTGAAATATTTGTGAGGAAGTATGAGTTAGTAACCACTTATTCTGTCGACCTGTGGATGTAGGTACACATGAGACAATCCGGCTAGGTTCACTCGGTTCGGTTAGGAGATAGGTGGAAGAGGTAACTACCACCCTTGTAGCCGGACTAAGTGCCCCTACAACAAACTGGAGTTCAGTAATCAAATGGGCACAAACTTGCATCGCTAAAGGCCCCATAATACCGTCAAGACACAGCTAAAACAAGGCTGATCGGGATTTCGTTGCAGAAAACCTCAGTTAGCTATCGCAGTACTAAGCATAACCGCTAGGTTAACAGATGCATACCTTACCTGCTTTTTGCTGAGACCACAGGCACACCAGGAATACGTTTTGCCCGCTTCAAGCTTCACAAATGCTGGAATCCTTTTAGCTATTTGTCCTTTCTTAACCGGCTCCTTTGGCGCTGCGGTCGTGCTACACTTGGCCTACAAAACAAAACAGACGTAATTACGTTCGCATGTTAGTACAGCCGTTCGTACGTAAGAACACTTCGTGAGAACTGACGCTGCCCAAAAATGACAGCGATTGAGATATTAAGAATTAATAACGACTAGACGAGCTCTTGTGTTATATGTAGCGGTGAAATTTGTTTCAGCGCTCTTTCACGAATCAACTCCGTAGTGCTGCCCGAGCAGAGAACGCAGCCAGGAGACGTATTGATAACAACCTCGAAAGAGTTATACGATAAATTAGATTTTAAAAGAAGGCAGTGATATTACTAATGCGCAGTGATGATACGCGCTAGGAAGGTGAGCACGAAACATTTTCTATAAACCGTTAGCGATCTACGAACACGAAACACCCGCACCGCATGCGCACGACTGCGTAGCTCACCGCTTGAAGCCGGACAATAATTCGCATCTTTAATGCGTTGTTTGTGATGGCAGACATGTTTTACTTGAATAAGGAAGTCACCACAAACGGGTTGCAGGAACTGTCAGGCCAAACGATTTTATTCCCAGTTGTTAGGTAAATTGTAACTCTCGCAAGGTCGTCAGCTAGAGGTGATGTTGATATTGATGCGACTTTTCCCGTTAAATGTACCCCATCCCACAGTGTACTATTCCGATGAAAGCGTTGCCTGATGAACTAAAATTTGTCTTATTTCATGCACAGTTTAAGGACAAAAATTTGTAATAGAGAGCTATATTATGCTTCTCTTCTGTATCTTTAATCCACGCTAAAATAAGTGCTGCACACATGGAGCAACGCATCGAAAGGCGGGAAAAATAAATCACCTGTGCTCTCTGCTGCGTCTTGGGCATGCCATGGGTCATCTCCAAATGTAGAAAAACATGTAGCAAAGCTCTGGTCAGCAAATTATAAGAACACATTTTATTTTTATTAAGCGCTGTACAACTACATAACACTGCGTCAAAGTTTTGCATGCGCGGGCGCGTTTACAGGAAGGCGTGACATTGAATCTCAAAGAAAGACCATGAGTTTGGGGTACTAATATGTCCCACACCAGCAAATAAGCGGAACGCGTAGCGCGCGCTACAAAAAGAAATACGAGTTCGTTTTACTGAACTTAATTTCTTCAGTAAACTTCAATAAAATACCCACTCGTTTAGTTTACAACGTCCAGTTTGATGCTAAACTCGACGCGTTACCGGGGTGACAGCGTCCACACCACAACTGTCGGCAGTGTAGGGGTTGGAGGACGGGACTTCGGGATGGAGAACCAAAACTTGGGGGGGATTTATTCTACATTCTATACAGGGAGGTGAGCGTCAAGTATCAGACGTACTGTCATTACGGGCCGGCAGCAACTCGGACGCTGCGGCCCGCGGCAAGAGGTTCGAGAGAGCTGAATCCGGGAATCAGGGCATATCCCAGAATGCTCAGGTCTCTCTGGAAGGCTTCTTATAAGCCCTTCGAGCACTGCAAGTCACGTCATGTTTGACCAATGGGAGAGTCCACTCCGATGACGCCACTTGCAGCCAATGGTAGGCGCCCGTGTCGCGGGGCACACCTGTCGGGGCTCTCTGCGGTCTTGCCACGCAGACTGGCAATCACTTCTAGGCCGGAGAAGGAGGGGGGCTGCACCTGCTCCATTGTCCGACGCCCACCTGCAAATCCCGGCGACTCGGCTCCGCAGCGGTGGCAACAGCCTTCTTCAAAGACGAAGGGGGTCGATTGCGCTCCATTGTCCCAGGCCCCCTTCTAATCCCGGCGACGCACGAACTTGTTGCCTTAAACTTGTTTGCTCGGCCGCTTCTCTGGAATGCGCTTTCCTGCTCCTGCATTCCTCAATTAGCTGTGCTGCCACTCGAAGCGGTTTGGGGAACTCGAAGTAGCCTCAGGAACCAGCTCCATATCTAACAGCTCGTCCTCGCCCCGGTTGTTCTGAATGGCCGGTGAACTCAATTCGCTGGCCATGAGGAACGCTGAAAGAAGCTGCAGGGTACTGGGGTCGAGCCACGTTTGACGAACTTCGGGATCCTTGGCCCTGGAGAACAAACGTCAAACAAACAAAACAACACAGCGCTGCCCCACGTGTAAGCGCAGGCTCTTCGCCCCTGACTCGCCAGACTATTACTGCGTCAAAATGAACCCTGATCTTTTAGTTCCCCAATTTTGACAACAGTTCCAACCACCCTTCCAAACAGCTATCCATTTCTCCTCGATTGCCGACAAGACCAGAGCACTATTGTTGTTGCAAAACAAAAGGGTCGTTGAGGATGCAAACAACAAATGAAAACAGCCGAACATAACATAAGTGGCCTAACTACACGAACAGCATGTTTCCAATCTATCGCAGTGGCGTACTTATCACACGTATTGGTGCCACTGAACAATCTGGTCAACCTCACAAGTACGTAATCACAAGCGCACTAGCCTTGTGGTCACTAAACAAAACGCGTACTTGCATTGTAGGCAAACTTTTCACTTACGCTTACTCACGTTTTTTCCCTGAAGGTCCTACAGGACACGTGACGTAAACGAACAATTAAACTTGCGGGACTTACACACTCCGCAGAACTCTTAAAATGATGCGTCTTCTACTAACTCTTTCCACGCACGTTCACTAAAGAAGTCAGAATACACGGCTGCCCTCACACACACTAGCAACCCAGTCATAAAGTCTGCTTCCTTCCGTCCACACAGGACACGCGCTAATGGAACTAAGAACGCTTCTCCGTGCAAATCATGCACTCACTCAAATCTACGCGCTTAACCTTACAAAATTCAAAAACGCTTAAAAAGAAAGAAGGTTAAATAACACACACGCGCGTTACGATAGGCCTCTTAACAATAACCTTGACCCTCAGGTTACTCACACACACAAAGAAAGCCTATCTACTAATTAATGAGCATCTCGCGAGACTACAAGTTTACTTAAAACGCATCTTTCAAATCTCGAGCTTCTCAAACGAAAACATAAACAAAGCTCAAACCTTACATATTGAAAGAAATCCTACTCTCAAATCGTGAAAACTTTCCGATGCCCAAAAATAAAACAAACTAACACGTTTTACTTCTACGGAAGGGCTCTTGGCCTCCCTTTGCAAACGCTTACGTCTGACTCATACTTTGAGTCTAACCCGGGGTGGACGTGGTCTGAAAGCTACTCTGGCTGCCGAGAGACAACAAAAGGGCTGATTCACTATCAGCTCCCCCAAGACGTTACGGTCTACTGCCAATTTGCGTCCCCGCGCCCCGCTTTCAACACAAACTCGATTGACCGCGTCGCTACTCCCCACCTGGTCTCGTCCTGCCACCTTGCGTTTCTTCGAACTGCACGCTGAGCTATAAAAAGAACTACGGAACGACGAGGAGCTTAACTGCCCCGTGCCCTTTGTCCGCGTCCGCGCAGAACATTCTTCGCGGTCCCCCTTTGACCGGTGGCTCGACCATTTTGGATGCGTCAACATCGTCCTTGACGACCGCACCTTTTTCCTCGCGCCCTGCCCATTTGGGTTTCTCGCCATCTTTGGCGGCGCCTCATTAGTTACCGACTTTCGGTTTTTACTGCGCTTCTTTTTAAGGCGCTTCCTCTTTGCACTCGCTTTCATGTCGCCTCGTGCCTCGTGCTGGCCGGTACACATTTCGTCGGCCCGGATCGGTCTCTTACCCGCACAGTCTGAGTGATTCTCACTTAAATCAACACTCTCTCTGCCTCGACTGGCGGACAGCTCAACCGACTCTGGAACAATGCAGCAGGCTTTACTAGAGTTAGACAACTCGCACTCTTGCGAACTGCCCTCTACTACATTGCCCCGCTCACGCTGTGCATCGGCACACAGCCCGTCGGTATCGATCGCTGTCTCACGCGCACAGTCCGAATGATTATTAACTGAACCATCCCTCTCTAGGCTATCTAGACTGGCGGAGAGCCGCACCGATCCCTGAACAATGCAGTTGTTCTCTCGTGAGCTACGGAGCTCGCCACCCCGAGAACTATTCTCAACTGCACCGTCCAGCTCGCACTTCATTTCTGCACGCACATCTGGCTCTACATGGGTGCTCGCTTCTGTCTGGTCAACAGTACCCTTTTCCTCGCTAGCAACCTCGCTAACCTTACCAGCGACGCACACACTCGGTAACTGTGCCAATTTGTTCGCAGCTGGCCTAGCTGTCTCCACAGTCATCTGTTGGCACAGCACCTCGTCGCTCTCCTTGCGGCCCTTAACGGCCTCTGTTGCCACTAAGGCATCGTTAGCAGCTAGCCTTTTCCCTTCACTTATGACTCTGCAGCTAATCTCACAGGCACTACGCTTTTCGTCGGCTTCTGGCGAAAATCCGCTCGATGCTGCCTCATTCTTTCGCTCTGTACTACCTACAGAATTCTCAGACAGCCGTTGTCTCTGTGCCAATAACTGATCACAATGCTGTATCTCTTTGATCAGTGCTGCCTTCTCTCTCTCATACTTTTCCTCTCGCTCACGTTCGCGTTCATTCTCACGTCCGTGACGCTCACACCTAAGAGTAAGTTCTTGAAGCTTATGCTTCCGTTCATTCTCGCGTTCTTCACGCTGACGTTCACTCCTAAGCTCACGACGCTCTCGCAAACGTACACGACGCACACGCTCCCGTGGCTCCTGTATCACCTCCCAAGCAAGCTCAATGCTTTTCTCATCATTGCCACTATCTTCAATCGCCTTTATGATAGCTGGCGTTTTCATCCGTTCGTCCGCCTCAACTCCCAAATCGTCGCACACCAACAACAAATCTAACCTCGTCAACCTTCTAAGATCCATGGCAGCTGCCCCGACAGGTGGTTAAAACTGTTTTCCTTAATTAATTTGTGCAAACACACAATGCAACAAACTCCCGATTCCCAGAACTATCAAAATTGAACACACAACCTTTGAGTCTGGCGAATCATAAGGAAAAAAACCACGCGCTCACTTACGGTTGCAGCACCCTGCCATCCGGTTCGTTCGTCCGCTGTTGCCGGTTCCTTCCGGACTCCCTGGGTCGAAGGCTCGCTCCTTCTTCGATACTCCCAGTCTCTTCGGACCTCTTTCGACGAAGGCTCTCTCTTCTTCGCTCTTCCCGGTTCTTTACGATCTCTCTCGACGAAGGTTGATTCGTAGCGCTGCCACCAGCTGATGTATTCGGAGGCGATCCTACCGCTGCCAACCAGATGTAGGGGTTGGAGGACGGGACTTCGGGATGGAAACCCAAAACTTGGGAGGGATTTATTCTACATTATATACAAGAGACGTGAGCGTCCAGTAACAGACGTACTGTCATTACGGGCCAGCAGCAACTCGGACGCTGCGGCCCGCGGCAAGAAGTTCGAGAGAGGTGAATCAGGGAAACAGGGACAGTCCCAGAATGCTCAGGTCTCTCTGGAAGGCTTCTTATAAGCCCTTCGAGCACTGCAAGTCACGTCATGTTTGACCAATGGGAGAGTCCACTCCGATGACGCCACTTGCAGCCAATGGTAGGCGCCCGTGTCGCGGGGCACACCTGTCGGGGCTCTCTGCGGTCTTGCCACGCAGACTGGCAATCACTTCTAGGCCGGAGAAGGAGGGGGGCTGCACCTGCTCCATTGTCCGACGCCCACCTGCAAATCCCGGCGACTCGGCTCCGCAGCGGTGGCAACAGCCTTCTTCAAAGACGAAGGGGGTCGATTGCGCTCCATTGTCCCAGGCCCCCTTCTAATCCCGGCGACGCACGAACTTGTTGCCTTAAACTTGTTTGCTCGGCCGCTTCTCTGGAATGCGCTTTCCTGCTCCTGCATTCCTCAATTAGCTGTGCTGCCACTCGAAGCGGTTTGGGGAACTCGAAGTAGCCTCAGGAACCAGCTCCATATCTAACAGCAGCGGCTACCGCAGAGTAACAAAAGCAAGTCTTGAAAGGCCATGCTTTTGCATGCTGCAGACGCCGGAAGCAAGGGCCGAAAATTCCGTTGTAGAAACTAAGGTTCCCGAAACTGGAACCACAACGTTCTCACTTTGCGCGGTTTCTAAATTAACCTCAATTGCGTTTGAAAATTCGTACGTAATGTTTGAGGCTGTTCAGCTGAACAAAAGTCTTGCACCATAAAAGGCACGATGTCATCATCGTAATTACTCTGAAAATGTTTCTCGTAGCAAGCTCACGTCGCGTGCGTGAGCAATACCAACGCGATTGACGTCGCGTTCGGTATCTTGCTACCACGCACCACCAGTACAAATTCCGTAGTAGCCCGGCATTATCCTCTGCGTGCGTCATCCCACATAGTTCGTGACGATTATCGTACATCTACGATCATATTAAACTGATATTAACGCCAGCATTTTAGCCACTGCCTTAGGCAACATAGTGACCGATGTGACGCTAGGGTACGGTGGCTAGCCACCGTAGCTAGGGTGCCCAGTGGCGAAAGACGTCTTAAGAGGAAGCTTTAGCTCGGGTGCTCCTATCTAAATACATGTAAAAGGAGAATTCGCTTTTTCTCGGCAACCACTGCACCAAATTTTACGAGGTTTGTTGCATTTAAAATAAAAACTTAATATCTAGTTACTGTTCGCTTCGAATTTTGGACTTGGGTCGTCAATTTTTTATTAAAGATTGGCAAAATTGCAAATATTCAGAAAATGATACTATCAAGTTTACAACTCTGTAATTCAGCAATTAAATATGATATCACAATTCTGTGAATTGCATCTAATAGTAAATTTAAAGCGGACAGAATTGGTATGTTACACATAAATCTGAAAAAAAGATTGTACTATGGAAATACAGCTTTTGAAGAACCCTTGTACACAACGTAACAAATTCACGTAAAATATAAATTGACACATCGAATTTATCCGCTTTGATTGATCTAATGAACGCCGTTTTCGGAATAGTGATATCCGTTCTTGATACAGAGCTATGGATTTGTAAACTTAGTGCTTCTATATTTTTTTTTTCGAACATTCGAATTTCTGAAAATTCTTTTAACAAAATAGAGGCCCTCAATCTAATTTCCGTTTCCAACAGTGTTACGATTGGCGTGTAATACCCCTTGCAAAAAGGATGATCGAAAGACCATGCCTAATCGAAACGGAGGTTGGATCCCTAATAAGCTTTGGATATCTCGAGAGGTTGCCGGTCTGGCGGGCGCCTCGCAGTGATTACGGGCCCCTTCAGCGCGATCCGCTATAAAGGCGCTGCTGCGATACTTGAAAGACACTGGACTTTCCGACAAATTGTGACAGTACACTGTGTGGCGCAGGACTGTACGGTGACACTGCGTAAGACTAGGAATGCCTTTGCGGGTTGCGTGACAGTGCCCACAGCAATAGTTCGTGTGTACGTGCGTGTGTGTGCTTAGGTTTTTTTTTTCCTTTTTTTAATCCTTCTTTCTTTCTCACCTATTGCATCCCCTTTCCCCTCCCCCAGTACAGGGTAGCCAACCGGAGATAATCTCTGGTTAACCTCCCTGTCTTTCCTTTGCCTTTCTCTCTCTCTCTCTTGTGTGCGTGCGTGACCAAAAGAAGAAAAAAGGCCCTTTCCGCGAACTGTGCGGCTCAAGGAGAGAACCCTTTCCGCGGACTGTGCGACTCAAGGGGAGACCCTTTGCTCGAACCAAACAGGACCCACGAGTTGCCGCCAGCTGAGGCAAGCACGTGCAACGTCGCCTAGATGAGAGGGAGCAGCCGCCAAGCACCGACGGGACTCAGTACATGTCACATGACGTTGATGTGAGCAAAATCCCGCTTACGATTTTAGCGGGCCTATTTAGGCGCCCCGCCCCCAATGTATTTTTTATTCACTCTCTTCTTTTATATCCTTCACCAACCACGGAATATACAGTGCATGTCTCGCACTAGCAATCGTCTCGCCCCTGCCTGGTCGCCATGGTCTACCGGACGCCTGCCGGCTGCCGACAACGCTACGCTACCCCGTAGTAACGCCGGTCGAGGTCCCAGTAACACGCGTCGCATCAACAGTCACTAGAATTTCGTTGAAATCGATCCGGGGGTTATCTGAGAAAAGCGTTTCTGCGTTTTACATGCATTTGAATAGGCCGCGTCGGAGTTCGGCCCGAGCTAAAGCTTCCTCTTAATTGATGGTTGACTATCTATAGTTATTACGCTTACGTATAATGCCAGTTAATTAACGCTGATGCTAATCATAAGTGTTCCCTCTGAGCGTGACAAAAGGCGCGCGGACCTGCTCGGATGTCCGCTGTCATAAAACAACTGGAAAAACAAGGAAGATAGCGATGATCGGACTGCGTGACCGGAAACGGGACGCCAGTCAACCTGCGCCGCTGGGCCTGGGAAAGAAAAAAAAAAGAGTGAAACGCAGTCGGAGGCAGACGCGAGCAACGAAGCGACGGCTGCGCAACCAACCGGCCGCACAGACCAGCACGACGAGACGAAATGGCCTACCGAGAGACGACGAGGAGTGAGGCAAGCGCAACTCAGCCAGCTCCACGGGCCAGCGTCAAGTCGACCCTGAAACAAAACACGGCGCCGGCCGGAGAAAAAATCGAGGTCGTGAGTGCGCGCGCGAAGCGAAAGGGAGCCGCCGTCGCGGCGTCTCGAACACGATGACGACGACGCGAGCCGCCCTTGCAGCCAGCAAAAACGGCCGAGGAGGAGGGATCGGATGAGGGCCGTCCCCATTCGCCTGGGATGGCAGCGCCCGCAGCAGACGACGACGCCGGCGCGCCGGCCCGGCGGCGGGCGCCCAGGTCAACAGTGGCGCTAGCTCGCGCGGCTGTTGCACCCACTTCCGGGCGCGAACAACGTGCACGACGCCGCGCCGGGGCCTGACCATTACTACACGATGGCCGCGGCTGCTCCCACGGTTCGCTGCTTCCGCGCAGCTGGACAAAGGCAGCGCGGGGCCGCCGGCAGAACAATGAGAGGCACTGCCCAATAAAGGAACTCCCCGGCGCCGAGCGGTCGCCGCCGTCTGCCGGCGGCGGCGGGCGCCGAACCCCCCCACCCCCCATGCCTCCGTCATCGCTGAGCGGCGACCCGCTTGCGTTGGCCCCAGTGAGTGGTGCGTGCGCGACAGCCCTCTCTTCTGGATGGAGTCGGGCGCACACCTGCCGACTGACGCCGGAGTGTCGCGCGCTGTGCTAGCCGAGCGTGATGTTTACGTCGAAACTCGCCCCTCTCTTGCAGAACGGATGTACTGCGTACGACACACACACGGGTTTGGGGCATGAAAAGACACGCAAATGGTTAAAAAAAAAAAGAAGTGCGCTGCGTGCTCCGGAGAGGAAAGTCGGCGCCACCGTGCCGCCGTGCTACGTATACCGCTCCGCACGTGCTGCTGCCGGCTTTCCCAGGCTCCGGCCGCCGCCGCTGCTGGCTGGCCGGGAGGGCGACCACGTCGGTGATCGCATCTTCTGGAGGAAGTCTGGCTCACCTTACGCACCTTACATATCAATTGAAATGGACGGCCACTGGTGCCGAGATTGAACAAACACGTGGCTTTTCCTTTTTCGTTTATCCCTCCCGGCGCATGCAAGATGAGTTGAAGGGGACTTCGAAGTAGTTTGTAACTTGGCGCGGTTCTCACTTCAACGTTCTCCGAGACCTTTATTATATGTGTGCGTATCTTCATTTGCTTTCCGCCACGCCGCTTGTTATTCATGCTTGCGCCACTTCATCCTCGGCTAAAAACGATGGAACAGCATGTGCGATAGCGCTGGTGAAAGGGACTCGTTCGACATCTTACTACAGCGCTGTACAAGCACAAAACACCTAGTCTGGCGGAGCAGCTTTAGACCGGCCGGTTTGAAGGTCTCGTAAGCATGTTTACACCTTCAGAAAGAGAGCGATGGAGAAGGCCAAATAAAAAGAAAAGAAACGGGGCAGTCAGTGTCCAGGAGGCGCCGAGGCGAGTTCCGAATACCTCCCAGCCTGCCGAACAAAGGACGGATGCGGTATCTGGTTCTAGCCAGTGAGATACGCGCGGCGTCGAAGCGGGGGGTGCCTGTATCAGTGGCTGCCGGCAGCACGTATGCTACCTTCCTTCCCTTTTACAACAGGCACAGTCCAACCTACACATGCACCTTGATGTGACAACCACGAGGCACATTTTACAGCGTATAGCGCAATTCCACAGCGGTTCTCGTGCGGCGGCGCGCGTGGTCAGTATCAAATGTAAATCACAGGACATCAAACAAAGCAGCCTGTGCCCAGGACATCGGCGCGAGAATGCGTCCTCAAACGCCGGCGTCGTTAGAGCCGGCGCAGCATACAGGAATATCCACCGGATATATTACAGGGAAGTGTCGGAAGAGGCTCTGGTATAGCGAAGGAATTAAGGAGTTGCATCGGATATAGTGAAGCGTTCGCAGAGTCTTGGTATACCAAGACTTTGCGACTTGATTTTGGCCAGTGGCAGTCAACCCAAACTCTAGAACTTCGAAAGGGCGTGAAAATTTTCTTATGCAGCTTCGCTGTATGAGATGTATGAGGTGCTCGAATTGGCACACACCTGTAAAGGCCTTTTCTCTCTCTCTCTCTCCCCTCGACATAATGTCGGCGTGACGTCGACTCATATCCCGCGGAACAACTATGCTGTTTACGACGACGGAAATACGCAGTTATCCGTTTAAATCGGTGACCACAACCGCCACTCCAACGCTTGGGACGCGTCACACTGGGTACACGTAGGGAAGACCGAAACTGAAACAGGATGATCGCTTATAACTTCAGCTCAAGCGTTCGTATAGTGAGCGTAGTGTGGTGGTATAGCGCGAACTCGGCATAAATAAAAGTCCCACATTTCCGCTCGTGTTTGTTTCTTTCCTTGTCCCGTGGATTCGTCCATCAGCATGGCGCCACGTCGACTTCCCGAATAGCCGTTTGTCCCCTTATACACACTAAACAGAAATAATCCCAGATAGGAGTAAGTGCTTCGTCGCCTATAGAATTCCCGAATTAAAGTTTAATATACTCTATTGATATGAAGTTTTAGTTAACTCCATCTCTCACAGGAATTTTTATTGAGACAACGATTATATAGACACTCCAGGCGCCTTTCTGCCGTCCCCGCGTGAGGTTCCGGACGAGTGAAAGCGTGTGAGGGTGAGTTGTATGCGCAAGCGAGGAGCGCGCGGGCCGGATGGCGCATTTACATTCGCTCGCCTGTGCAGCCGGTCGACTGCAGCGCCGCCCCCGCGGCGCCAGCGGGAACTATATATCTAGGTAACTCGGCATCATTCGGGGTAGCACGCGTTTTGGAACGATTGAAACGCTCGTTTACGTACACAAACGCGCGAACGTGTTAAAACACTTAATTTTATTAGATTCCATGGTGTAAAATAATTTCGCGCCATTGCATACGTTATGCCGAAGCCTCAGCGCTATATCTTAAAGCACTTAAATGACTCATTTACTTGCCGAAGTTTGAGTCTGGAGGCGACTGAAATGCCCATGCATGAACGCGTCAGAACGCGTTCTACACATCTTTCTCGGCTCCTAAACTATTCCCTAAATGCAACCTCAGAGATCGACCCCGATCACCTGGGGGCTAAAGAAAATTTAAAGTTTCAGCTTCGATTTCTGACTTCTAAGCCAATTTCTTCCCTTTCTCTCTCCTGCTGTTTATTCGTTTCATATAATGGGATCGTCTTTATTTGGGAACCGTCACGCTCTTTTTTCAATATGTCCCGTATAGGTATCTAACCTCTTTTACGCCAACTTAGGTACCAGGTGTGTGTCACTATGTGCCAGAATAGACAACTTGGGTCATTGGGTACGTGCAACTACACTGGGCACGTGTAACTTGGTAGGTGCCTGAATAGACGATTCAGGACGTTCGGCATATGTGCAACTAAGCAAGTGACGCGTTAACGTTCTCGGCCAATCCTCTAGAATTGGCCGAGAACGTTATAGTATGGCCTCCATGGTGTTACGAACGGCCTGCAGAGGTACCGACCTACAAATTTCTCCCAGCCCACTGCAGCTGCGGGGCCGGCGATCTACGGAGAAGCGACCGCCGAGTCAACAGCCATTTGGCGCCACCATGTCTGCTGCGACGACTCGCTTTGTAAGGACCACAATGCGCCGCGTCCCCAACCGAACGGCGCCGGGATATCTACAAAATCGGCGGGCCAAGTATTGTTTGTGGAGTCGCCGTCGCCTTCACGGTATGATTGGAGCGGGGGAACTTCTGGAATAAGAAGTTTTGTGGCGCCATCTCACGGTTTATAGAAGTCGTCAGTCAATGGGCAGGCGCGGCGGCCACTGTCTGCAGAGTCGACACTGGAATCAAGAGGCACCTGCTCGGGGCAGGACCCTGGACTGCGAGAACCCTCTCACCTCGGTGTGGTCAGTGAAACCTGTGCGGAAGTAAGTGTGTAAACCCTCCCCCTCCAAGGCTACGATGACTGGCCGCTCCCAGGTCGATGGTTGAACGGCCGTTTTCCCTCACCGAGGGATCTAGGGAGGACAGAGTGTATTTAAGGAGCCGTTGGCGGCTCCTCAGGGTGGATTCTCTCTCAGTCATGCTAGACTGATGAACTGTAACGTTCTCATGTAGATACTGTAAATAAATCCCCTATTCCTCGTTCTCGATAACAACAAGTCCTTCCCTTCAACAACGTCCTCAGTGTGGACGAGTTGGACGACGGCATGGGCCACCTACCATCTTTTTCATGCCCGACCCCAACCATTACAATGGGTGCCAGGATAGACAAGCAGAACAAGGGGCAAGAAGTTGAGAGAAGTTGGCAACAGAAAATTGAAGAATTCAGCTTCACCAAAGCTAGAAGGTCTACATGAAAAGCCTCCAAGTGTGGTTTTAAAACGCGTTCCTGCAGCTTTGCGTATACATAGCAACCTAGAGAGACCTCACGTTGCGCAATGCAAGCGCGGCCGCAGTCTGTTATCCGGCAACGTCGCTGGCGCCGCATTTTTATTGAAAAATAACGACCTCATGCCTGCTAAAAGAGGCAATTACATTAAAAAAAAAACATGGTATCGTGTTACCGCGACGTTTTTCATTAGCGACATATGAGACAAAGGAGTTAGCGCGCCTCCAATTGTACGAAGCTTCAAAATCATGTTGTTTCTCGGCAGCGTAGCATTTCGTCATCGCCCATTTCGAGGCGTATGTCTATATTTCTTTTCGTGTGGCTCAGCTGCCTTTTGCAATATCTGTGTTCCTGTTTCACCTGTGTCATGCCAATAAATAACGCTTATCTGAGTGTACTTACACAGTCGGCAGAAAAAAGAAAAAAAAAAGGGGGGGGGGTAGAAAGAAAAAAAGAGAGGAAAACAAAGTGGGAGCGTAGGGGTATTAGTGGCACGACAACGTTTTTCATTAGCGACATATGAGACAAAGGAGTTAGCGCGCCTCCAATTGTACGAAGCTTCAAAATCATGTTGTTTCTCGGCAGCGTAGCATTTCGTCATCGCCCATTTCGAGGCGTATGTCTATATTTCTTTTCGTGCGGCTCAGCTGCCTTTTGCAATATCTGTGTTCCTGTTTCACCTGTGTCATGCCAATAAATAACGCTTATCTGAGTGTACTTACACAGTCGGCAGAAAAAAGAAAAAAAAAGGGGGGGGGGTAGAAAGAAAAAAAGAGAGGAAAACAAAGTGGGAGCGTAGGGGTATTAGTGGCACGACAACGCGTGTGCGTACAAGCGCACGAGCTGTTTTTGACGGTTCACACGCACGCACACGCACGCACGCACACACGCACACACGCGCGTGCGTGCGCGCGCACCTACTCTACTTTTGTAGTTCCCCGAAGCTCCAGCCAGTGGCGTAGCTAGGTAGTCTGGCACCCGGGGCCCATATAGGTCTTCTGTCACCCGCCCCCCCCTCTCCACCGTGTGCAGTCAGGAAGGCGAGGATATCGAAAATTTCCGGGAAGTGGGGCGGCGGGGGGGTGTGATGTTTCAGCACCAGTACAGCCGCCTTAGAAGCCCCCCCCCCCCCCCCCCCCTTCGCTTTCGTTCCCAGAGATCGCTAATGTAGCAGGTATACAGGCTGTTTTATTTTCTCTACCAAATAACGCAGGGCGCTGCACTGATAACTTGTGATAAGCGCGTTTGAACATCTGATGTCAGACTGTAAGGCTTGGCAGGCAATAAAGATAAAGTTTTAATTAGCGATTTTAGAGGCAATATTGAATTTGCAAAATTGAAGCCCGACAGTCATATGCTGACCAACAACTCTCCAAAAATAGTCGTAGGTACTACGGCGTGCAGTATTTTGGCTGTCGCTAGCCCTGGAACCCAAACGAAAGTAAATAGCGTGTCAGTTACGCTGATCTCCCCACCCTATCAGAAAATGCCACCTGCTTCCTTGCTGCGCTGGCGCCAATGCTATTACGACTTCTCTTCATTCTGATCCATGAAGCCTTTCTTAATTTGCTGCTATTGGCAAACGTGATCATACGAGCTGCGGTACCGCCACAAGATTGGATACGGAATAGAGCACGCTCCGCGCGGATTCCTGGCGTCACCATGCAAAAAACGAGATTGCCGCGGTGCATGAAGCCCGTGCCAGCGAAAGCTTGCGCTGCTGTTGGTCTGCACACGCAATGGAGAGGATAGAGAGATCGACGTCACTGGTGCACTATTTCATATTTCTTTCGGTACATACTGCCATACTGGGCCGCCCGCAGTGACAAAGTACTGCAGGCTCTAGCACCCAAGAAGATTTTGTTTAGAGAAGATTTTGTTGAGCTAATAATATGACCTTGAGATCCTCAATTCCCGAATTGCAATGTTTCCTCTATAATTGCTAATTAAGCATTTATGTAAGATATACTTATTATTAATCTGTCATATCTTGCCCGATACCGAGTTCCTAGTGGTCACAAAGAAACATAACCTGATAGAATATCGGGAGATACCCTTACAAAATTCACTTTTTTCTAAAATTTCGTGTAGCTGACACAGGACACTATGTTTGTGAGATGAAGTCACACAACAACAAAAACAGGAGGAGGTGGAGGACAAGGAAAAGAAGGAAGGAAAGGTCAACCAGACGCACCTCCGATTTGCTACCCTTCCCAGGGGTTTAAGGGAAGAAAAGAAACGAGAGGGAGAGAAGAAGGTACTGTCGGTGTGAATACGTGCAGTTGACCATAACTTCACGCCTGTATAAGTAAGGTCACTGAGGACAGTCGATTTCATGAAACGTAGCAGTGCCCGCGTTGCTTTGTAAGCCTGCTAAGCCTGCGACGCATGGGGCCATGCATGGTCCGAGAATCTTACTCCCGTATTCAGAAATTCATCCTAACTTGAAGCCCATGCTTCACTTGATATTTATAAATATCGCCTGGTGCGAGCGCGCCCAAGACGCTCATTGCGTTTCCTTTGGTGCGTTCACCACGGGGGTCATTTAAATCAAGTCAAGCGTGGGCTTCAAGTTAACATGCATTTCTGAATACGGGGTTTAGTCTCTGAAAATGGTCTTCTATCTAATCGGTTTAACAACCTCCGAAGAACGTCACGTTCGATCTCATAGAGATTACAAAAGCGCAACACGTGCTCGATCGTCTCTTCACATTTGCACGAGTCACAAATCAGTGTGTCGGTCATTCCAATAAGGAATGAGTAGGGTTTCGTAAAAGCCACCCCTACACAGAGGCGGCACGGTATAGTTGTATCATGGCGGGAGAAGTGCGATGGAATGTGCAGCTTCAACGTAGGATTCAGCCGGTGGAGAAGGCAGTTGCAGAAGATCAGGGCGTTCCACAAAGTTTCAGTCTTGGTTTGAGCAAGCAAACAAACCCCTCAGCGTCTGTCCTTGATAAGTGTACAGGAAGTGTCAATGTTTCTTTATGGACTGACTGGGTGGCATCATCAGCAAGGTCGCTTCCAACGATGCCACAGTGCCCCGGAAGCCATTGGAAAATCATGTTACGTCCGTTTATAAGGGCTTCATTGAGAACCTTTTTGGTCTCAAACGCCAGTTATTCATGGGTCTTGCGTCGTGCTGACTGCAGACTCTGAAGGGCTGCCTTGGAGCCACAGTAAACGACCCACTTTCGAGGTTTGGCTTGTCCGACGTAATAACTGCGGCACGTATCAGCGGCAAGTTCCGTTGCCGTAGAGGCCGTTATATGGGACACTTTGAACGTAACTGTGACTTGTAAGGCCGGGATGATAACAACGCCTGTGGAGCTTGTTACGTTTCGCCTACGACGCGCGGTATAGCCGGCGCGGATGCAACGGACGCCGGGGCTTCGTTCAAAGCGGCGGACATTTTGGTCCGTTCGGAGCTGCCGCAACGCATCCCCGCCAAGCGCGTCCAGGCATGTTTCAGTGCCACGTGTCTTCGTGTGTGCGTGTGTGTGTGTGTGCCCACGCTTGTCAAAGCGCGGCAGCCAGGGAGAGGAGCTCCCCAAGTGTGAAGCGAGGAGGTCTGATCGGCGCCGGCCCGGCTGATGCGTCACTACACTCGTCTCAACATGTCTCTCAGCTTGTCCTTGCCCCGCTGTCACGTGGTCTCGTCCCGTGACGTTCCCTCTTGCCCTCAACTCCGAGAGTATAAGAGCAGCTGCCCCCGGACGCCAGGAGAGAGGCTCCGAATTCTTCCGTCGAGAAGCGTGCTCTCCCGTCTCTCCACTTCGGTCGACCTGACCGGCCGCTCTTTTGCGATGCTAGAATAAACAAGTTGTTCTGTTAGCAGTCGACTCATGCTTTGCCAGGACCTTCGGATGCTTCCAGTTGTGCCCCAGGCCGCCAGGCCAACGCTACCCTTGGGGCTTGCGACCCATTTGCAATAACGGGCGTCAGCACTGAGGTTCCAACAAGCTGGTGGCTGAGAAAGATAGATCGGTGTAAATGTGCGTTCTTTGTTCATATGTCTCGTTCAGTAATGACAGTGTGAGCTGACGTAGAGCCACTGTTGAGTGACGGGTCTTCTTCGTAATTCCCGGAATCGTGAGGCGTACTTGTGGCTGTTGTAGGCACCAGAGGAGTGACAGTGGTCTCGCTGCCGGTGTAAAGCCCGACGTAAGGTAGCCTTCATGTGTCGCAACAAGTTTAGCAAATGTGGCTTGAGGTCTTCGTGCTGGCAAAGCAGCAATGTAGTGACTGGGTATATACGCGACACAAATTTCGAATGTGTGCTCTAAGGTTGTCAATCGTTATATGTGTTGCAACCAAGTAATCTCTAGCAATCATGACTGTTGCGTGAGTCGGGGCACATCGTGGCAGTCCAAGACATGTTCGTAGAGCCTGGCCTGCAAGCTTTCGAAGGTACGAATGCTTGTTTTACATGTATTCGGAAAAACCGGCATGCTGTACCCTAAAAAGCCCAGAAACATTGCTCTGTACAGCTGCAGCATGGACCGTACCGACGTGCCCCAGGTTATTCCGCACAGGAACCTCAGTGTATGTACAATCGAAATTAGTCTCCGCTTCAGGTAGATTCAGTGGGGGCTCCATAAAAGGTCCCTGTCAATAATCACACCTAAGTAGCGGTGAGACTTCCGGTATGTGATAGTGGTGATAGGGGCCGTGGGTCCAGGGTGCAAGGGGCCAATGGGGGAGGGGGGGTGTCACATACGTCTGAAGACACAGGGAAATTGTTGATATTGTCGCCTTTCTCGACTACCCCCGGCGGGGGGGGGGGTGAGGGGTGTTGACAGAAGACCTATGGGCCCCGGGTGCCAGACGACCTAGCTACGCCACTGCGCTTTACTGATGAAACTTCACTTCCATCTGAAGTGAAACTTGACAATAGTTGCAGCGAAGCAAGCGTTTCATTTCAGTTCAGTAAATAGTTAGGCTTTCACCATTCCGCTATAATAGACGAGTTAAAACTTATAAAATTACGCGATTATAATTTTATTTTTGTGGTTACCGCCTTATTTAGGAACAGGAAAAGCTTGAAGTACGAACTGTTTGCAGCCTCGCGGAGGAACAGTGGCTGACGGTTATGAGGGTGTGGGCGGGGCTTCATTGCAGACTTAAGTTGTATCCGACTATAATAATGCGATTCCGGAGTGGAAGCTGCATACTACGGTCGCTGGAAGAAAATTCACTGGACTCGAAGGTGCTCACTTTTGCGATGGACAGCTCACATGCCTTCTTCGGCAACCTGGTGAAAAGAATAAGGCTCACCATACAGAAGCTCAAGCGACAAATGCTCACAATGGCCGACATAAGGGAATGGCTGACCATCGGCCTTAAGTCTCCCCACGCTTAAAGTCACTACATATGCCGACGGACCAGAAGAAAAAAAGCTTCCACAGATTTGGGCAGAACAAACTCACCGCTATAGTTATAGAGTGACAGAGGTTCCAGAAGCTATATGGAACCTGCTGCAAGAATCTATTCGGCTTTTCGCCGTGAGACTACCGCCCTCGGGTTATCTCTTCATCTTCACTCTCACCCTATGGAGGGTATAAGCACAGTACGCACATTTATCCAGTTAACATACACGTTGGAATCCATGTGAAGTGAAGCGGTGAAACTGGTATAAAAACTAAGTGCGATGCTTACAATTTACCATATTGTCATGCTCTGCAACGTTTAATCGCATGCAATGTTTGTGTGTGTTTTTTTTATGCACCTGACTTTATGTAATGAGAAGTCTATCTTATGCACTAGATACACCGTTCACGATGTATCCGTCGGAATGCGCACGTCAGTTTATGCAAATAAACTCCATATCTGTGAGACATCAACACCGTGATGTCAGGATGACGATGTTTAATGTTTACTGATGGAACAATGGTATATGAGGTGTGTATATGCAGACAGAAATGCGACACGAAAGACCACGGTGACACAAATACGTTAACTACATATTCGTCCATTTCATTCTGAACGCACGCCGTGCTATAGCCTTAGGCGACATGACGCCCGGGGTTCTTCACCAAGACAGCATGCAGCTAGCAAAGATCGGTATAGAGTTCGCAAAGATGACTTCGCTTTGAAAACGAACTTCGTCCAGCACCGGGAAATTCATCATGTACTATCGCGCTCAATATAATTTGCAACACGGACATACGGTCGTCAGTTCTTTCAATAATAAAAATGACAGGCGTCATTTTCCTTGTAAACAGGGTGCTATGTATCAGTAGTCGGGACGGTGTTCAGCCATTTGTGTGCGTATGCGTGGGCTACAACGATCAAGTAGTATGTGGTGGCGTCGGTGTGCATGCAAGTATATCAAATGATACTGCAAGCGTGCAGTGCTGTATAGCGGACGAATACGACGCCGCGTGCATCGCAAAGCTGTTTAAACGATAGCGCCATTATTTGAGGAGAGAGAAAGATCGTGGAGAGAAAGAAGGCGCTATTTCCTGCATGCCTTTAGGGAGCACGGCTTAGCGCCTTAGGGAAGCTATAGCGCTCTAAAGACAAAGAGAGTTCCGGGCACTCTCGTTGAGGGAGTAACTGCTTGTGCCATATTTCACTCTCCTTTCGAGACTATATAGTCCCTCTTTGCGAGAGAGTAGGGCAACTCCTCCTGACAGAGTTTTGTTACTCCACCGCAACGGAGTGCTAGTACTCTTCCGGAAAGTGCTAATAAAGAGGTAATAGTACCCCTCCAAATTGAGTACTTCTACTCCACCAAGCCGTGTTTCTACTCCCCCAAACAGAGAGCTTGTATTCCTTCAGAACCGTGAGTGCTATAGGAGAAGGGGACATAAAGAGCAAGCAAAGCAAAATAGCAGCGTTCTCTCCGAGAGCCTGCTGCTGTCGCAGCAAAAAATCTAGAGCCCATACAAATAATTGCTGAAATCTGCTGGTGTTATAAAGGGACACAGCTCCGTGCGCATGAAGCTCAAATTTAATATATGCAGGTATTTGCATGCCACGCGAAGAAAGTTAAAAGGTATCCGAAAGTTCAAACGTTACGAGAACTAACGGTTCTTCTGTGGACATGCGCGATTAATCTGAAGGGATCACTTCGATTTGCTGGAGCCTGCGTGTTGAACTACATATGCAGCGGCAGCCATCTTAACAAAATTCACACGCGTACGATCATCACAGAGAAAACGAAACTAAATTCAGCGACTTTCTCGCTAAGTTTACCAACACTTGTCCTGCATACGATGATGGCAAATGATGATGATCATTTACTGGCCTCTACTGTGAAACGGGGCGGTGACAAATAGCCACCTATGGGCTGCTTGAGTTAATCAGGTATGTTACGCATATACTTTTCATTCTAGCATTTTTGTAAACGTCTCTTTAACCTTTCTGTTCTTCCTCAAAACTACTCCATCTACCTTGTGGCGCTACCTATGCCTGTAAGGGATCCGGTCATATCAATCTCTTCCCTGCTTTTTTTCCCACCAATACTCTAAACGTCTCTTGCTTATCTCGACTGATGACAGGTTGGTGCCTCCATACACTTTACATCCAAGCGTTTCCGGAAGGCGTACGTTACCTACGGATCTGACTGGGTGAGTCCCTTCGCATTTTATTAGGACGTGCTAAGCGGTCTCCGGATATATATATATACATATATATATATATATATATATAATGTAGCATACACATGCCTCATCTTCTTGCGACTATTTGGTCCGGTATGTTTTTGTCCTTAGGCAACCAGCACGAGCCTGTAATGGGAAGGCACTGCCCTTTGTGTTATCGTACAGATTCTCCCTTCAAACTTCTTTCTTCCCATTCTTGTAAATCCCCATGGCCTTTCTTTTTTTTTCTTCATTCTTTGCATCCAATGCGCTGTCTCTGTTGCTCTCACTTTCCTTCGAAAGACTCCTGGCTGTCTATTTACACTTTCAATTACCCTGTACTTGTTTGCGTGCATTGCCTGGTTGCCTGCGTAACAATCAACCGCATTGCGAGCGCTCCACCAGGACGCATGCGCGGTATCCAGTGCGAGTGTTTGCGGGCGTGGTTACTATATATCCGTGGTGTGCGGTTTCTTGGCCGCAAGAGTTGCAGAGGTGTCGCCCCATCTTCGCCGCGCACTCTGCGGCCGCAATACTTAATTCTTGAGACACTGGAGGCGAGAACGTGACAGTCAACGCGCGCACCTGCATGTGGGAGGTCGGACCTTTTCCTAATCTTCGCGTGTAGACTGTCCTGCAAAGCTCCGCAGACTCTCCACGACTTTCGTCCACGAACCCATTCTTCGCATTCGAACCCAAGTCGAATGCGCAAAGTTGACTGCTACCCCGCCTTGGGAAGCACTCTACGCTTTGAGCCATAGCTGCATGGCTGCCTTGCAGCCAGCTTGTGGTGGGGCCCTCTAGAACGGGAACAGTCGGCGGAACGATAGTAACCTCGTCCCGATGAACTGCTGCAGCGGAGTGCATGACGCCGCGCCACAGCAGCGCGAAATTTCCTATAATAATAATAATAATAATAATAATAATAATAATAATAATAATAATAATAATAATAATAATAATAATAATAGAGACAATTGGCGGAAATCACTTGAAAATTCTTGTCAAACTCATGCGATGGCTTCCCGATAGAACCAATCAGATATGCTGCTCGTTAGCTCTATTGGTTAAAGGACTTCGGAGAGAGTATTTTCGACATTTTTATCTTTGCGTTATATGAAGGCGCCTTGGACCTCAGAACCATAGAACAAATATTGGCAAGCATCAGAGCGCCATCAATAATTTAGGGGACCCGCAGAAATCTGGCGCTGTCCTAGCGGTCGGACATTTAAGCCACAACGACGACGGAGACGTCGTTAGACTATAGCAGACGAGTGCGCGGGCTACAGCGCCAGGTTCACCCCGGCTAAAAAAATTTGAAGCCTTTTCGATGTGTCAGCAGCCAGTTGCCTAAGCGCCCATTCTATGGCTATTTGCGATAAGGATCTTACGTTCCTTAGAAGTTGATCAGTTTGGATTGTGTCCATACTGTGTTACGTTTGTGACACATGCGCAGCACGAGTTGATTGACGGTGGCTCGCCTCCCCTTTCTCCCTTTCAGCCCCTTGCGAATAGTATATATTTGTGCAGGCTTGAATAAACATGTTGCTGGCAGTCAGCGCTGGTCCTGTGCTCTTCCTTTGTCCGTGCGTTCTTTTTTTTTTTTTTGGCGCTGTTTAAGATGAATGATCCGTACCAACTAGCTCGCGTCCAAACCCTTCCGAGTCTTTAGTGTTATTTCTTCTCAGAAGTCAAGCGGCAGCAGCGCATCTCGGGCTCTCGTCACAAGCATATTTTGACAAAAAAAAAAAAAGCCAGAGATATCCTCATAACTGCAGCGGGTTCCACCATAAGGAAGTTGCGACCGAGGCATGCGCTGGCGTACTCGAATTTTCAGGCGCCTGCGATGCCTTGCAGGTAAGTTAGCTTACACGGGCGTGGAAAAGGTCCATCGTCGAACTAGTTGCGCCGTGACTGAAGTGTCGCGCTGCAGCGCCGAGGTGTGAACTGATGTCACATTTGTGCCACGCTGTCGTCCCCTCACCATTTTACGACTGTGCGTTCCTCTCGGTATATGTAGCCACCGTGCAGGATAAATAATGATAAATAGACGTCATAAATTTATCGTTATGGTCCAAGCACATTTTTGCCTTGCAATCTTCGTGTAATTGCGTTGGTTTTATCTGCACGGCCATGCAGCGTGCACGACCCCTGCTACATCAGTTTTTTTTTTTTTTTAACGACTCTCCGAAGGTTGAACGTCGCAAAGCGATCAGCTTTGGGACATCCGACGGAGGTAAACTGCTGGACACTCAAGCGTCCAGAGAACGCAAAAAAGTGCCCCGTATAAACGTGCACGGAAACTGCGCATACTGCGATGTAATGGTAAGCGTTGCTCTGCTATTTGGATATAAGGAGCAAAAAATTTAGAACTTGGCATCGTAGAGCACAGATGAGAGTCAGACAGAATAAAAAACAAAAGAAAGTTCGGACCTCAGATACTTTATCTGCGTTCATATGCTATCGACTCCTTCCCGTGCAGCGCGAAAATCTTTCCATTGCTTCAAGGGGTGGCATCGCAAAGTCGATTTCGGTTCCCTTAGGGGTCGCCAGGTGCTTAGGGCTACTCACCTGTCGCGCAACAGTTCACGTGGGCACTATTCACACAGCGGAGGCCGTCGGTACAGAACCCAAGCTCACCCTCAACTACAGTGCTCACGAAGTCTCGGCAGCGAATTCCCTAAACCCTCAGCCCTAGTTTCGTAAATACCTCCTTTCCCATCCCCAATTTTTATTTCTTTTCCCGCACACGCTCCGCTCGCAATACGGTTTTACACTTGCCCCCTGTTGCCGGAAAACTGAAAGGCCGCCTCCACCGTGACGTCACGGAAATACAAATCCTCCTCTGAGTTACCAGCGTTCTTAGGTTCTCACTGAATTTTCATAATGCACATACATCCCCGCTTGTACAGACTAAAACCCCTTAAACTTCGTAGAGTGCCACGCTGTGAAGAATGCCACCTCCTACTCGCGCGCTCTGGCCGAGGCTGACGCCGCGTCGCTATTGGCCTAATAGCATCACGTGGGCCCTCGCGCCGTGCAACAGCGCCATTTTTGCTCGAGAAGAGTCTACGGAGTGGCAAGGAGCTCATGTTGGCTGAAAGAGAGGAGAAACGAGGAGTGAAGGCGGAGGAGGAGTGTCATTACTTCACGAAGTTTAAGGGGTTTTAGTAAAGACCCCTCAGTCCACGCTTCCCGCTCTTTATCTCCCCCCTATCTCGTCCAACTGCGTTGAACGCGTTTTGCACTTACTTGAGGGTCTGGGGACCTCTTCACGGGGTGCCCTTCTTCGGGACGGTTCGTTTTGGACATCGCCGCGCTGTTGCATTTGAGACACGCCAGCCGTAAAATTGCAGGCTGCGCTGTTAATTGCGTCCTTGCGCCGTCTCCATTCTGTGTGTGCGTGTTTTTTTTTCGTAGATTCTAATTGTTCACTGCGCTCGGCTGAATAATCCTTTTGCCGCATTCGGAATTTCAAACCATTGTTTAGCCGTTGCAAGAGCGCACCCCTGTTCACGTTGAGCATTCGATGTGCCAGGACGCCACAAGCAACAGGCCGACAGAGGGAGGCGTGAAACGCGAGACGTAGGATACCTGTACCTTTATTACAGTATAAAGTATCTTTTTTTCATTTTGTACACTTCTGACAGAATTTGTACAAAGCCACGCATTTGACAGCGGAACCGGTCACAAGGGGAAAAACACATACCTACTATTAAAAAAAAACGCATTATTTACACTTTACATATGTACAAAAATGCATGGGAAAAAGGAAAGCTTTCGTTAAGTCATTCTCATCGTGCCTCCACACTCCAATACAATGAAACAACATATAATACAGCACAGTCTAGGACGCTTGAGCAAACTTATTAAAACACACATGCACGCACACACTGCTTTTTCGTACATTTGCTTCTAGTTCACAGTATTCGTAAGGCATTGAGGCAGGCAGAATGGTATTGGATTGTCACTTCCATACCACGCGTAGAAAAGTTTTTCATATGCTTCTTGGAGACACAGATATCGACACATGCATCTGAAGTAAGAAAGGGCAGCACAAAGTCGTTTGGCTACTCTAAGGGGAAAGAAGACTACTTATCTAAAAGAAAGTGCATCTATACACACACGCTCAACAACAGTGTACGGATTACACAATCTCCCCCAGCTCCCCAACCGACCAGGCACTTTCTGCAGGCTTCGCCTAGCTTCTATAGCTGCGTAACATGATGTTCACACATCAGTTATATATATTTATATATATATATATATGTATATACTTATATAATCTTTCTGTTACCAAAGAGTGGATGGAATAGTTTTTCTTTTCAGAGTGATTTGCACGTGCATGTACCACAAGAATGCGCTTTTGCTGAAAACATTCACAGGTTTGCTTAGCATGCAACAGACATGAAAGAGATGCAGTGAGGCACTAAGGCCTTGGCCTGCTAACAAAGCTGTAGCCACGGCAGCAGATGTGATAAGTGTTTTCACCCCAACGAAAGATGCTACAGCATCCTCAGTTTCCCTGCATTTCTCCCCAACCTGAGCCCTAACAAGAGACGCAGACGACGACATTGCTGCTACAGATTTTGGCACTTCTTTGTGTGTTCTTTCATAAGTAAAAACGAGAGGAAGAAAGAATAAACAGACACAACAAGCTAGAGAAGAGGAGTGCAACATGACAAGGTGCCCTAAAAATGGCTTTTCAGCCCAACCCTGTTTTAACTCGCAAAGCCTACTTGACTGCTAAAAAGAAAAGTGCCACAGGAGGCGCCACCAATAAAAACTCCATCTCTCCCTCACAAGAGTTTAATGCCGAGTTCCATGGGCAGGTAAAGTGGCAGAGCAACCGCACAACTCCAGACCTGCTGAGCACAGCGTTGGTAGAAGCTCAGTGCCCTCGCTTGCAGCAAGGCCTCCATAGAAAGCATAGAAAGCTAAATGGGGAAAGGTTACATACGGAGGCCACATGGTGACGCAGGAGTGAAAAATGTGAGATGTGTGACGAAGAAAGGGGCTAGGCCCTCCCCTGCTAGAAGGATAGGGTCTGCCCAATATGGAAGACATGAGCTGCATACACGGAGGGCCACGTTTGCGCGGTCAGGAAGGCAAACCAGGCTGGACACCCACTATGCACAGTTCTAGAGAACGAGACATTTCCCCACAAAGTTCGGTGAGGTGGACAAACGTGTACCCAAAGCTTAGCAATCATGCTTTCAAGCTGTCAATTGGGAAAAAGCAAGCTCCCACAAGATGTTAGAGGAAACAATAAAAGGCACATCACATTCCTACACAATGACAGGTGGGCTTGGTCAAGATACCGTACTTTAGAAGAAAAGGTAAAAGTTGCGATGAGTGAGAAGACAAAGCATAGCAATCAACATTAAACACTAACAACACACATTAAAGCATGTTGGACTCATTCACGCACTTCCTTTCATACAGATTTATCGAAGATGCCATGTGCAACATGTGTATGAGCTACACGGAAGCATTTGCATGCATTTCAAAGCAAATTATCAACAAAGCGCCTTGGGGCAACTGAAGCATCTTTTCTCAGGTTGTCTGGTCAGAATTCAAAGGAAGCAATATAAACTGCAACAGCACCAAGAGCACTTGTTTAGCTACTTTTGAAAATAGTGTGAAGGCTGTATTTTGCTGTTCTGGCCAAGGTAAGTGCTAAGCAACTCAGCAAAGCTGCCAGTCTAAGCTCAGAGGAAAGTCATGACAAATGAACAGTGATAAGAGTGGCAAGGAAAATGTGGAACACTCGTCTTGACCCTTCAAAGGAACAGGAGACGCAACCAAAGCTTCTACAAATGCACCTACGAGATAAATATGCCTCCACCTGAAGCAAGGTTTGACTGTGGGGGGGAGGGGGTCTGTAGAGAGCCAAGTCAATTTGGACAGTGCAAGAGACAAGCATTGGGGCATCAAGTGCTAACCCTAGTCCTAAAGGCTGTGCTGTGCCACAAGAAAGGAGTTATTGTGATGACCTGATTAAGAACAAGTAGAAAAGAAATGCACAGGTGACTCGAAGCTTTTTAGGAAGCAAACATCTGTTCTACAATAAACATATCTCTCAGGCTGGACACCGGTTTATGAGAAGAATGAGCACAGGCGGGCGAGTCTGAGAGCTTGAAAAATGAAGATGACTCAAACAACACGCATCTGATTTAAGTAACTCCATTCTTCATGCTTACCATTATAATATTAAAATATAACTAGATACAGTAAACAGCACGAGTTCTCAACAAATTAACACACTACACAGTGTCCACATGCTCAACACGCAGCTGCTTGCAAAGATACCGAGTTGCAGCAAAGCGGATACAGACACACCAAAGAGAATGCAACAAGCAATTTGTACTCCGTTCTTTTCCTTTCAGGAGAGGCTTTAGAGAAATGAGAGCAGGGTTAAATGGGAAAAGGAGGCTGTGCTGAGACATCACAAGCATATATATATATATATATATATATATATATATATATATATATATATATATATATATATATATATATATGTATATATATATAAAGGCATAGCAGGCAGTCCTTTCTTCCCTACTCAGCGGGAACCACGGTAATAAATAAGCTGACTCGCATGAAGGAAGAAGCTGCTTCGGGCAAGCTAGTACCTTTTGCACTCCGGAACAACAGACTCGTCCTCTTTTAAGAGAACAGAAATGTTATAAGAATGGCATAGTGCTTCCTCTCATCAAGGTTAACACCTCACAAATGATCTTCCCCAGCATTTCACCAAGCAGAATATAGGCTACACGTGACAGTGCAACAGGCTGCACTTTCTACCTGCCTCACAGATTCTTCGGTCCACACATGTTGCACAAACTTGACACCGGTTATCATAGACTACACCATCAAGCGCTATATTCATCTTTGCAAGCATCTCGACCATATCAGCTAATGAAAGAGAGGGAGGGGCATTGACATAAACTTACAGCACAAGTCTGGCACATTTTGCATGGAAACCAACAGTATTATTTTAGTGATTTTCTGAAAGACACTGAAATGGTTAGAAAAGATGATATTCAAGCACATAACTTGACAGAATATACAGCTAAATAAATCCCAAGACAAGGAATGTTGCCGAATTTTGTAACATGGTAAAAAATTGTTTGCAATTTCAATGCACTTTGCAGTGCCAGGCAAGTTAAATTAATTCCATCATGCTAGCGATCGATGCTCCTACGCAAGCAACATGCAGTCATCCAGCTGACGGAAGAACTGTCAAATCATGGGAAGAGATGGCCTCAGCACTTGCCTAGGCAAACAGTTTACAGTAGCAATACTCAACTTTAACAGATTTTGAAAAACACACTAAATGTGCATAATACACCAGCATAAAAACCACTTCAGTGTCTTGAATGGTCACAATTAAGACATGTACAGCTGTAAAGCTAGTGTAAAGAACAGCTCAAGTGTTTCCGTCGGCACTTTGAGCAAGGACAGAACTATTAAATGTGACTGGTTTCAGCACGTCCTTTCAGAGCACACAACAGAAGCATCGGCACAGGCAATTTCTGCTTCTAAACATTTGCTTTTACAGTTAACTGGAGCAGGCACAAGATAGCTGCTGAGACCTGTGCACAGGGGTACATTCAAAATACAGTAGCAACAAACATACAGCTATACAGTGCCAATAGGAACAAAACGTTTTGCAATATGAAAAATAGGCACTAGTCTTTATGGAATCGAGACTTTTACAACATTGATGTGAATGCAGCCATATTTTATGTACTCAATATGGTATTTCAATGGATTTTTTGTTTTGAAGACATCCATAAGTGCACACACTATGTGTACTCCACTCTTTGCTAACCTGGCAAATAGCACGTACCCAGAACACCCCACAAGAAATGAAAAGTCACATCCCTTTGGTCAAGTAATGCAAGGAATAAGACTACACAAGTCGATCAAGGGCTTGAAATGCATTTTGTAATGACCAATAAGCATATTTATATTCGTAACTCTGTGCCTTGGCAGGTGAGCATGGATTAGAGTACACAGTAGCAGATGAAAAGCTCAACATAATGTGCAATGACGGACTGGGTAGTACACAGCAACTCTTAATGATCATAGCGGCACCTAAAGTCGGTAACAGTCCACCTTTACAGTGCTCTATGGGAGTTAACAAGATAGCATTTACACAAAATTAAGCTGTGCTCTGCACGTTTCAATTTCAAGCTCTCAGGCGTGAGGCTTTGATGCTGAAAAGTATGCAATTGGTATACTTGTATATTGATCATGGTAGTTAGATCGCAATGACTGCAAAGCGTGCCCCTGTTAACTGCTTAAATCAAACGACTCATTGTAGCGGATTTTGATCCTCAGTACATACACAAATGAAAGCATGGCAGGTCTATGAGAACAAAACCCAAAGTCAACTTTTTGACAAGCACACTAGAAGAATGGGAGAAGTGCATTTCGAATGCTTCAATAGCTCTTAACTGCACATGACTGATGATAGCAAAAACTACACTATCTGCTAACACATGGTTTCATAACATGCGCGCCTCGGAGAACACCGGGCCAATTGTGAGGGTACAATACAACCAATCAGCTGTGAAGAAGTACAACGTGACGACCTGGCCTAATCAGTCGAAACGCAACGCTCGTTTGCGTCCTTGCGCACTGGTGCGATGGAGTGCCTCGCCCTCAAGCCAGTTGTTTCCAGCTGAATGGTCGGGGAGCAACAAAGCGAATGAAAGAGACGGTGCCACTTCAGCCTACCCGAGGAACATCCCGCGCACACGTAACCAGAAAGCTTTCACACGCCCTCTGCTTCCTCGGCGCAAACCGACCACAAAAAGAAAAAGCCTCTCCCTACCGGGGTCTCGCTCCCTGCCACGACGAACGGGTCCGCGCCGCCTTCATAGCGACGGGACGCAGCCGCTGCCGCGTGTCCGGCCGACACAAGCACGGGGAGTGGGGCAGTGCGAGAATGTTAAAAAAGAAAAGAGGTCAGGCAGACCCGCAACCCGCGACAACGGCGGTCTGCACGGGAACCTCTCGTCCAGCCGGGGCCGAGCAAAGAAAACGAGAGTTCTTTTTTTTTTTTTCGTTTCTTTTCAGCCCCATCACCTGGGCGGAGGCGGCGTGGTGCGAAAAAACAGTTCGAGGGAGCAGGGCAGTGCGGTGACGACCTGGCGGACGTAGTTGGGGCCCCAGCCCTTGACGAAGGAGATGCGCGCCACGTTGGGCGCGTACGGGCCGTCCCACGAGACCGACGGGATGCTGCGGTAGAAGCGCGCCCGCTCCCAGTCGAAGACGCGCAGACAGTAGCCCGGCTGCACCTTGAATACTGTGAGGTTGCGCACCGTGGGCACGTCGAGCGTCGGCGACGCCACAAACACGGCGTGCTGGGAGCGGTTGTAGAGCCACACGCCGTCGCGCTCCTGCAGCAGGGTCAGGCCCTGGCCGATCTTGGCACGCGTAGTCCGCACCACGTCGCGCTCCTCCTTGCACGGCGCGCCGGGGGAGGAAGAGCGCCCGGCCAGCGAGTGCAGCCGGAGCGCCTCTTCGCGCGCCGACGAGGGAGCGCACTCATCGAAGGTGACGTGCAACCACGGCCGCTGCACCGAGTACAGGTCTCCCACGCGCTCGTTCAGCTCCCAGTAGGCGATGCGGCACCACGGTTCGCCGTCGTCCCCGCTGGCCTCTCCGACTGGCCCAGCGGTGCAGTCCACCACCGGGGCCGTCGCCGAATAGCCTGCGTACGTGAGAAGGGAAGAACGAGATCAGAAACACAGTTTGCATTTGAAGTTGCGCCAAAGCGCCCGGACTACGGCGACTTTCGAGACCCGCTCCTGGCGTCCTGTGAGCACCAGACGCGCGTCACACTGCCACGCAAGTCCGAGACACAGCCTTAAAATTGCAACAGGTAGGGAGGTGGCCGAGGGCGGCTTGGGCCCTGTACAGCGCGGGTCGACGTACTCACTCACAAGTGCCCTTGCGCCACACTCATTTTTCAGTCATGAGGTACAGCGTTAGTGGTTAGCACGTGCTTGAGTGAGTGCCCGTATACGCGAGTACGAACTTAACGTGACTGCGATTTCGAGTGGAACTCAGTATGAACGTGAATGATTATCGCCGAGCGTGACGTATATGTATGCAGCGAGTGCCGGTAAGTGTGAATGGACGCTACGAGTGTGTACTGCGCTCAGCGATTCAAACGCGGTTGGGGACACTGAGCTGATGCATTGCGGCATACAATGAAAGCGAAAGCCGTACTGAGTGAATGGGTACCCCAGCGCTCACTGCTGGCGCAAGAAGCGCCGGCCGCAAGCACTGACACAGCCTGCGAAGATAATGGTGAGCGAGTGACCTATGCTGCACAGTGCTGTCGGACACAAGTGTGAGCTCTGGGCTGACTTACATTCGCGAGTTTCGTATGGGTGGCAGTTTTTATAAAACGGTGGTCTTTAAAAAAGTACGCACGCAAGAAAAATAAAAATGCGCTGTCACGCACACACACACACACACGGATGTAGCACTAAGTACGATGCGGACACTGAATTCGGTCGCCAGGCCTACGTCCCACACGATCGCGACGCTTGCCACTCAGCAATGCTACAAAAATTGCACTGCACCGCGCCAGCTTTCACTCTTGCTTCGCTACTGCTTCAAAGCTACGGCAGCGACCCGGCTAGAGGGAGAGAAAAAGAAATAAAAAAGCGCCCTAATGAGCGTCGACGTCTCCACCATCTGCCACACACGCGTAACGGGCGAAAACCTGCGACGCCAACGACCCGGCAGAATAACCCCCTTTATTATTATTTTTTTTTCCCCTGTAATCTCCCCTCCGATACCGGCCACCGTATGCCTTGGGGCGGTCTACCACTGGCGCCGCTGCAAAGCCCCGTCCCTCGGAGGCAGGCAGCTGCTAGCGTGGCCAGTCCGATTCAAAAGACGTGCACGCGCACTTCCCGCCGCATGTCCCCCCCTCTCATTTGCTCGAGGAACCCCAGCAGAGGACAAGCCAGCAGCGGTCAGTCAGCAGCGAGACAGACGAACGGCGCCTGGAGGCCCTTCCCCCCTCTAACCCCGTCGCGTCGCCGCCGCCGACGGCCCAGCAAGGAAACCGCTCTCTCGCTCAACATCTCTGCCGCCAGTCAAGACGGAGGGAAAAAAAGTGATAAAAATGGTGGGCGACCGGCAGGCAGGCGCGGCGGCAAGAAAAAGCATAGACCACCACCGCAAGGGGGCTTGCCGCAGCCGACCCAGAATTGCGAGACGCAAAACCTTTAAAAATATCGCGGGCACGATCGAGCGAAAATACTACGTTGCGGCAGCAGCGCCGGCGCGAGCGAACGCGAAGGCCTTCCTGGCGCCGGCTCCCGAGTACAAGCGAAGACCAAGTCCTTGGCTCAGACAAGGCTTTCGGCGAGGAAAAGCTGGGGAGATACGCGCAGAGAAACCAGCGCAGTGAGCACCTAATTTGATCGGCGAGCTCCGTCAGAAAACTTGCACCATTTTTTAATCGCTGCCTTCGTAACCAAGACCCAACTAGTGGATACATGCTGCGGGGGGCGACTCCTCAATCTCATAGTTTAAAATCGTACCTTTGCTAGAACAGGAACAGAGGTAGACACGCGCATATATCGCTGAATTGCGACACATCTTTAGCCAAAGCGATTCGCCATGCGACGGCAGGCACGTTGGCGCAGCAATACAAAGACTGGGCACACCTGTACCAGCAGTGAGGACGCCAACGCGCAAGTGTGCTGCTATGTTCTCTTATCACACAACTACCTTGCAACCAAACAAACTCCTCTTCCTGGAACTGAGCTCGCATACCAAATTCTATTCACGAGGAATGGCTTTATTTAGCAAATAGTAATTTAGTAAATTGTTCCTACTATTTAGCAAATAGTAGGAACAACTTTATTTTAGCAAATAGTAATCGTCCTGCGAAACCCACCGCTTATTCTGGCCTCTAGGCACCGAAACAGCGGAACAAGAACTTGACTTGCCGGTTTAAAAAACTGACAGCCGATTGTTACTATGAAGAACGCAAGACGGCGCCCAGTTGCCGTTACTTTTTGCGGTATCGCTTCACAGTTAACAAGTGAGGGCATGAACAGTGGCATGACACGGTATTTACAACCGCCTATTCGAGGAACATTACAAGCGAGTCTCAAGTGGTGCACATGGCAGTGCAATAAGCGTCATTTCAACCACGCAAAACGTAACCGACGTTATGTAGCCGAAGGCTCGCGCAGCGTTCGTAAACAACCACGCTAAATAAAGAAGAAAAAAAAAATCCGCAAGAATGAGGCATGAGCTCGGCATCGCAGAAATACCTGATGCGGACGACAAGGACGAGGCCACTGCGTTGCACCGACGGCGCAGAAGTGCGCGCAGCGCGATGACAAGACGCCGAAGTCTCTTGACAATTCCTTTCGAGAGACGGAGATACTTCTTGAGCCGGCGCAGCCAGGCCAACACCAGCATGCGGCAACTGCACACAGTACGTTCCATGGCGGCGGACGACGCTATGCAGGAGGACGTCGGCATAATCGAGACTACGCTGTCGCTGTGGCCGACGGCGCCAGGGATGTAGATTCAAACGACGACATCGCGCCGCCGCCAGCGCACGAAGAGTGACGCCGCTGCTGTCGAGGCCGCCATTGCGGCGCCCCTGGATGCACGCGTAGAGGGGGGTTCGCTCGTCGCAGGCAGACTCGACTCGGCACCGGTTGACGCGAGAAAGCGCGCGCGCCGGGCCGTCCTCATTCTCTAGCCAGCAGCGCACTCCCTCCACCGCCTCTCTCCAGCCCTTCCTCTTCTCTTTCCACACTTCCGGATACGCTTGCCGACACCGTCGACAGATGACGCCAGCAGCAAAGGAGGCGTAAAGCCCGGAGGCGCGCCGCTGCGATGTGCGAGTACGCCGGCGCAAACGCGCCCGTCGATCCGAATGAAACTTTCGTTGTTGTGGTTGCTTATGTTCTGGCATGACAAACGCAAACCAGAAAAAGCACTGTCTGCTATAACGCTGTAACTCACAAGAACGCAAACGAAAAAGAGTAGTCACAATGGCCCTGCCTCACCATGGGCAACGCATGATACGCTGAGGGCTATCAAGAGCGATAAAATAAAATAAAAGGATATGTGCCTTGCGGCCTTAAGTGTTTCAGTTCATGTTGGAGGGCCGTGCAGTAATCGATCCATATTGCGTACCCAGCAATGCGAAGCTCTGAAAGTTAAGAAAACTTTTACGACTCTTGCTCGGAAGTGTCCCGCAATCCCAACCGCACGGTCCAGCTCTGCTAGCGCGTACTGGGGAGTGAAACGTTCCATTAAGTCTGCAACACAAGCGAACTTTATCGGTCGACAAGTGCAACGGACAGCGAGTGAACTGCTTCCTCACTGTCCCCCTGCAGAGCTGTCTTTATTCTGTTGCGACCCACCTGCATGAGCAACAAGATCCAGAACTTTAGTTTGTGGTTAGTTAGCTACGACACGGAACGCTTTACATACAGTGCGACATGTTCTCAACAGACCAAACTACCGACAGACCAGCTACCGACTCCGTTTTGACGCGCAGAGCGTGTGTGGAAAGCGTCGCTGCGATGGGCACAGCGGTGGGAGCAGTAGCAGCTATGCTGCTCTGACGGAGTTGCTTCAGTGCAGGTTTCGATACGGCAGAACAAGGTAACCGCGCTTCATGGATGTTTACTATGAAATTTTAGTAAATGCCTCCCGTTAGGCTGTTCTAGGAGTAACTTTAACAGATGAGCTATGACCACACGTGCTTACTAGAAACTGCGTGCACCGTTACGGGAACCCCTCTGGCAGGCCGAGTGCCGGCTTCTGGCTCTTGCAACCCTGCACGGAACTAGCGAGAGAAAGAAAAGTACGGGACGTGGATGGCGCCTCCAGCTCCGGCAGGCCCCGAGTGACGTCGCTTCCTTCGTTTTCATATATCGCCGGCGCGACGTCGTGGCTCGAGCCAAAAATACTTTTCATCCGGGCGGACAGGAGGAATGCATCTGCGAGGATGCCGTCCAAAAGCGTTGCCCCTGATCGCGCCTCGAGCTTAGCGACGTCAGAACAGTAGCAGCGGCCCGGGGGAAAGCTTCTCTCGGCAGATTTCCATGTCTCTCCCGCGCATGCCACGGCGGGGTTAAAGAATTCCCCCCACCGCAGCAGAGTTGGAACGACTCCGCGGAGTCATTCTGAGCGCACGAAACGAAGACAGCACGGTCTTGGTTACAGAGCGGAGGAGGTAGCAAAACCACTCGCCAGGTGTGTCACAAGCAACCAAAACGACCTGGTGCGAGAGCAGACGTCATGCGGAACGCCGCTGAAAAAGTGTACTCTCATTGTAAACTAAACGCGTTCGCGAACTTTGAACGAAACATACCGTTCCTTCCACAGTCCCGTTTTGTCGCATCCTGCTCCGGCTAAACGACGCTCGCGTGTGACCAGAACGCTAAACATTTATGCCGCCGTAAGCATAAGCCTCTCTTAACCTATAGGAAAACGCAAGGTTAGAAAAAGTGGCGGCAGTTCCTGATATATGAAGGCGAGGCCTGACACCTAGGCCCAGCTTACAATGCAATTCGTAGTCGTCGCGCGAATTTATTAGCTTGCGATATCCACGAGGTCCCACGGACCCCCCGATCTCGGAGTCCCTGAACCACTCGGTTCTCGGCAAAGCTGGCGGAAAAAAAAAAAAAGTGCCGTGCCGGTCACAGCCTTTTAATCTATGCAAACCTTGTTACTATTCCATCTTAACTGCGCGCATACAATGTGCGCAATAATTGTGCGCTAATTTGGTGTCGCGTAGACGGCCCCCGGTCCTTCTGTGCCGGTCGGGTTGGTCTTCTTCCTTGCGACTATTTCCGGCTGCAATCCCGGGCCGGTGTAATGTGTGGATTCCCTTTCGCTCGATTCTATTTTCTTCTTGTTCATCATCCACCGTCAGCCGATAGCGGCGATAAGTCCATGGGCGGTACACTACTCAGGCCACTGACGATGCGCAATGAAAGAAATGTAATTGAAATAGAACAGTTACATTAATGCAGACCTGTTCGTCTAGCACTACGTTTATGTTGGACCTCGGCGCGCCTGCGTTTAGTTATACCTGCGCACGCACGTTGGCAGAAATAAGCGGGAGCCCTGCGCAGTCGGATATGATGGCTCGGAGGGCGTCAGCGGGTCGATCGAGCAGACAGCTAACGATAACGCTCCTCCAGTGAGCAATAACGTCTGACTAGCTGCAGTAAAAGTAAAACTGCATCCAGTCAGCCAGGGGCTGAATACACAAAGATTTTTCGTTCGGCAGTTGTTTGCCACTAGCCGGTCGCCTTCGTTTAGTACGTCCAAGGGCGCGCTATTAGCTAGTACCTGCTCTTACGGACAGTCCTATACAACGTGAGAACTTTCTACGTGTGTGTGTGCGAATACAGGACGAGAATGCGCTTTGCCACAAAGAACGACAGAAAGTGTTGCGGCGCGTAACCGTCAAACAAAGCGGAGGACTTAATCGGGGCCCGTTGCTTACGCGGTTACTGGGAGGGTATATAGTTCTGTATTTGGCGAAGACGCCCGGAGGTCTTGTCCAAACGCGCTGCCGGAAGCGTCCTTCGCCATTCAGACAAAAGAATCGCTCGCTCCCGTTTGCTGGGACCAGCGTATACCTGAGAAGCAGCGGGCCTTGGCGCCCGATCATTCGTCCCTCAACTTTCAGGCTCGACCTTCTTCCGCGCTAAACGGTTCGCTACTAGACCGCACTCAATGCGCAACGATCAAGAGGCGAGGCTGGGTCTCGCCGTTCACTTCTGCGAAATGTGCTACATTGACACAGAACGTCCTTCTTCCTTTCTTCTTCATATCACCTCATGTTATCATTCAAAGAATGATAACATGAATTCGGAGTCGGAGAAGCCGACAATACAGCCGTTGTCATGCCATCACTTTCAATTTCATCGAAATATTAAATCACTCGCTCCACGTAGTTGGGCGTACAGTGTGATTCAGCAAAATTTTAAACTGCGCGAAGAAGACGGGACATGAACAGTAACATACATATGACGCACACACTGCGCTTTATGTGCGCGTCTATGTTTCTGTTCATGTCCCGTTTTCTTCGCGCAGCAGTAGCTACAAGAAGCGCGACCTCGCACCTCCACAGACCGATGCGTGGCTCGGTTTACTTCACCTATCGAAGACATCTCTCTGCGTACCGTCTTGATTTCACTATGTAATGCAGCGATAGTTTACGGCCTCGAATACAAGTCAGGCGTGCCCTTTTATAATTGGTGCCCACCGAACAGGTGGTATACACTGCCACCGCGGGGTCCCTAGTGTTGTACATCCAGCACGACAAAAACTGCGCGCTATCTCGGCCCATTTATCCTATATAGCAGCGATGTGGAAGGTGTGAATAGGGCGACAATATGGCGTGCGTGACGTCACGTGAATACTCCTATACACGCTTACGAGACGAACACATTGGCACGCACAGATTTCAATACACGTAAATCGAAGCGTCCCGCAGACAACAGCACAAACAGAGGGACAAACAAACGAGGCGAAGGAGATACGTTCGCTCGGGTGATAGAAATATGTCCGCGCAATGCCAGGTCAGCAAATTAACAGGAATATATTCGCACGTCCGTGTCCCTCGCTATTTTGGCCACAAACGTCGACAAACGGGCGACGTACTGCAGGAATATCTCCACCTTGCATGCAGGCGCAATAATGTTCGAGAGCACATATTGGACACGTGCTCGTGACGTACTATCCATGCAAAAGAACTACCGTTCGAAACATAGTGAATGAACGCCGAGAACCAGCTGGAAGCCATAAAATTATTCCGTGGGATTCCGGCCAACAGCGCAGACATTCCGTTTCGAGGGCTCTGCAGACGCGAGTAGCAAAGGAAACGGCGTGCCTCTTAAGTGTTACCCCTGACAAAGTCTGCTCAAGAAGCCGTGAAATAGTCGATGTTTTCTAGAGCTTTAGGCCAACTCAGCAATGCGGAATGCAAACATAGATAGAACTGCCGATCGTGGCGGAGAACAATGCTGCTGCTGACAGAAAGCAAGCCGCAGCTGGGCACTGCGTGCACTTAGCAGGCGAACAGCGTGGAAAAAAACAAAGGAGAAGCGCGGTCGCGGCTAGGACCGATGAAATGCGCGCTTCTGGCGTCTTGCGATGTGGCGGGTCGTTACATATGCATGTCCCCGGGAAACACACAAACCGAGTCGAAGGTCCAGAGACTATATCACGCCTAACCGACCAACTACGATTTAATAAATTCTCTATTTCCATGGCGGGTGAAAGATCGAAAAATACTTTCCCTATTCAAATGACCGATATATATATCCCTTACCTTATTCTCATTATATGGGTTTACACAGGATGAATGACAAACAAATCAAAGCTCTTGGTCTTCGTACAGCCAACTTCCCATTCTTTCGCTCACACCTACACTTCAGTGAGACACGGCGCGGGTGAGAATAATCAGAGTGAGAGTTGGGGGAGGAGGGAGCACGGGCGATTACGATACGTCGCTCGCACGCACAAGGAGACTCGTTGGACTGGCAAAGAAGGCTAAGGGGAAGGAGGGTGCCTCGCCGCAGTTGATGCCCGCCTAGCGCACAATGATAAGGGACGGAGCGAGATGAATAAAAAGGGAGAGAGAATTCCATGAACCCATCGTTTTTTTTTCTCAAGCAGCGGGCTGCTGCTGCAGAGCCGGCGCGTCGTGACGCCCGCCGCATTCGTCACGGACAAGCGGCACGTAACGGCAGCCGTCGCAAAAACCGCGCAAGAGGCTAGCGAAGTGCCCGAGAAAATTTGGCCTCCGGGAGAGATCTCTCTCGTCTCGGACTTCAAACGCACGGCCGCCAAGGCCTCAGAGCCCCGCCGTTAGCCTTTCACCGCTGACGTAGAATGGGGCACATTCGCAGCACTCTTTGTTATATGCCTTGGCCACCCAAAAATCCATTTGCCGGGCGGCACGCTGTAATGACAAGGCGACCGTCAAGCAAACCCCAGAAGTTCGGTTCCGCGACGACAGAAGAGCGAGATATGGCGCGAGCAAGCCAGCGGTCGGTCTATTTGCGACGATTCAGCGTACTCGGAAAACTGCTGCATGCTGTCTGGATGTCACTCTGCTCTGAAACTGCGACAGGTGAGCCTAAAGAGGGCAAGAGTCAACCGGAACTCCCTCCCCTTGCTGCGCACGTCAAGGTACCGACTCCCCTTCACCTCTTTCCGCCCCCCTATTTCCTCGAACCAGTAAGGTCACGCGCTTGCGGGGACGGAGACAATACCAATTAACGCGCATACACAAGAAAGAAGACAACAGATACACAACGCCACGTCTCTATTTCGTCGAAGAAGCGTCAGCGCCGGGGTCCTAATTGGTCAGAAAAACTGCCTTCTCGGTGGCAGCCCACGACAGGGTGCACACAGCAAATGCAGCGGCAGCCGGCGCCCCGCCTTGCGCAGACACAAAGTGACAACAGCAGACGGCCGGGCAGACAGTCGGTCGCACGACCGCGTCCCCAAAAGCTAAGCAGCAGTGTGGTCGAGAGCACAGCGGCGGTAGACGCCACCGCACTAGCTGCCGGGCGCAGAGAGAAGAGGAAGGTTTTCTATGATTAGCAGGAGGGCAGCCCGAGCGACCGACCGCGCGCCGCGCTGGTGGTGGCTGCCGCTGCGGCGGCTGCTGGCGGAAGCAACAAACATCGTCTGCGGCGGCGCCGCCGCCGGTGATGTACGAGCGAAGGCTGGCGCCGAAACTCGCCGGCGCCACCGGCTCTCCCCAATCCCCTCTCTCCCGAGTCGGCGCCGCCGCTGCCGCCGCCGTCGCGTCGGAGCCGCCGCCCGCGATCCAGGGACGCGATAAAAGGCGACCGCGGACACTGCGCATGCTCCGATGACGCTCCCGCGCTGCCCGCGCGCTGCGAGGGGAGGCAAGAGAGAGAGAGGCAAGCAGCAGCGTGCGTGCGTGCGTGTGTATGTGCGCATAGTGGGAGGGGTCGTCGTCGTGCGTACGTACGTATTCGCCCGTACGATCACTCGTCTCGTCGTCGCCGCCGTCAAACGCTCCCTCGGACAGATGTCGCGCGCCGCACCGCACGCCGGCGCAAGCGTAGCACGCCCACTAAGCCAGAGGCGCCAAAATCGATTAGCCTCTTTACCGTTTCTTTTCATTCTTCTCGCACCCATGCCGACGCGTGCCGTCGCGAAACACGTGCTGTGCGGCGTCAGCCGCAGACCGGAACGGTTTTCGTCAGCACCTAGCGGCGTCGTTCTCTGCGATGGCAAGGACGCTTCCCTTCAGGCGCAAAGACTTCGAGCGCACTGGGTGCACGTCTAGCGCATTGTTGCTCTTCTAAAAGCCACGTGAAAGGGGTAAGCGAGCAGGCTACGTATAGTTAATTGGAACGTCGTTAAGCCTGCCCTACAACGCCTACAGCAGAAGTGCTGCTGTCCTACATCGGCGCGTGACTCGGACACTGTTATAGTAGGTACGCTATTATACGCATTCCAGCGTCAGCGAATGCAGACAAATAAGCGGCACCAAATCGTTGCACAGTGCTAATAAATTAATATTTGATCTAAAAACGTTTAGCTCAAGAACGTGCTGTCGTTCATTCTCTTCGGTGCTGACAAATATTTCGATGAAAAGGGACCGCCTGCTCTGGCATCCCATATTTCGTCTTCACTGTCGCTGCTGCTGGCGCCCTTCACAGCAGGTAAAACGGCACGAAATAAAGCCAACATAATACTCAAGATGTGACAGCGCGACTTTGGACGAGAACATAAAAACAGATAGTGGACGAGGGCCACGCAGAACCAACTAGCCCTATCTTTGACGTTAGCTACCTGCACCATACTCTAACCTATTCCGCCAAAGGTCGGCCGGCAAGCGTCTGACGTACGCACGGTCCGACAGCTCGAACGGCGGCAGCGAAGGTCGCCGCGGCCGCTCCAACAACGGTGTGTTTACTCTCCGCTGGAAACCCGCGGCTGTCCGTTCCCAGTGAACGACTTCGCGAGAAGTCAATAGTGCTCCCCGACCAAGTTGTAGAAGCCAGGCCGGCGCAAGAAAAGAGAATTCAGAAAGAAAGAAAAAGAAAGGAGGGGGGGGGGGGAGGAATACGGCAGCAGGCGACGCGCGCGCTCCGACACGGAGGGAGAGGCTCCTCGGCTCGGTGAAAGCGGCGCCGGGGCGACCACGACGCGAAGGTCGCGCCGGCGCCACCGCATACACGACAGGAGACGACAGCGCGCGCGTGTCCCTCAGACCGACAGGAGACGTCGATGACGCGACGCCGCCGGTTAAATATGATTACCGAGTGGAATGCGTTTTAAACCTGCTGTGCACGTGGAAAGGCGCGCCACCCACAACTAGGAGGGGGAGAGAAAAAGAAATTTGCCCATCGTCTGGCGCTAAGCCCTGGCGCGAGATGGCAGCGCCGTACGAGGCGAACATCTTTCCGAGTGAACGAGACTCGTCGGCCGTCCGATACATTCATATTCGTCATCCAGTTTGTTGACAGGTGCAATCTGTCAGGCCTGCTGCCCGCTTTCTCGTCTGCTAGATTTTCGTGTTTGTAAACTCCTGACTTTGACCAGTCTCAATGGACACTTGTTTGCTTTAGTGAAGCCAGCCGTCTCACAAATACTCTCTCTCTCTCTCTCTTTCACACATATACGGCAGGCTTACTTAAGCTTTTTGATCAAACAACGCGTTTAATATGTGTTTGTGACGAACATACATACGCGCTCGTATGCGCCGTCCCTACACGTTTAGCATGGCAAAGCGTACGCACTTGTCTGACTGGACAGTAATGCAATAAACTAATGAATAATTTTTTTTTTCGTGCAGCAAACGGTTTTGATGCTACCACGGTGCAGTCAAACGGCATCAAACTTACGTACACGGTGTTTTTGACCAACATCTCCCTCAACTCACTTTATCATCATCATCATCAGCCTGGTTGCGCCCACTGCAGGGCAAAGGCCTCTCCCATGCTTCTCCAACAACCCCGATCATGTACTAATTGTGGCCATGCCGTGCCTGCAAACTTCTTAATCTCATCCGCCCACCTAACTTTCTGCCGCCCCCTGCTACGCTTCCCTTCCCTTGGGATCAGCCACTCAAATACCTTACGGCTTCCTCGTATTGAAGCTTCGACATCGCTTGACTCCGGGTTCTTATAAGAACTCTGTATCCCCTTGTCACCACCAATAGCGCCAATCGTTGCCGAAATAAAAAAAACTATCGTTATCTTGTCATTACGTCATCGCGCAGCCGCCTCTCTCGGACCTTCGCCACACTGCGCTCGATACAAACCGTTATATATCACGGATAAGCCAGTTTCAAGCTGTTATCTACACTCATACCAATGTAATACTTGTAATACTTTTCTTTCTTCCGCCCCCTTCCTGAAGTACAAGATAGCGCCAACAGGGCGATACAATGGTTCACCTCCCTCCTTTCCCACTTTCATCTTATCTCTGTCTCCGCTGACTGGTTGCAAGCACGAGTATAATCGTTATTTAGCAATGAACAGAGCCTTGTTTGAATAAGCACGAGTTAAAGTTATCCAGGAGTTAGCGCAGGACAGGGGTGGTTGTAGATCACAAGGACAGACCTTCGTCCTGCAGTGGACATAAAATAGGCTGATGATGATGATGATGATGAACGCTATCCAGAGAGGAGTACAGCCTCCCTAATACTTAACCCGAACAGCTTTCTTTCGGATGACGCTGGAGATTGATGGTTGGGAATGGTTCTTTGAAAATGCTAGCATTATGCGTCTTCCTTCCAAAGCACTGGATGTTTGCTCCTTAAAACCTGCATTTGTTAAAATTAAGCCGCTAGAGACGCATATTCATGGTTCGGGTAGAGTCTGACGGCGTATGTATAAGTTAGGAAATGAAGTTGTAAATACAGAACTAACAATGTCTCATTAAAAAAGTACTACGCTATATTGCTTCTAAACATTTATTATTATTATTATTATTATTATTATTATTATTAATCGCTATCCTTCTTGCAGGGCGGCGCCAAAGTTGGATCCAAGCCTGCAGTTTACTGGAAACGCCGTAGAGGGCCATTGTATAGTGGTCTGCGTTTTTCATTCTAGCAACTTTAAGAGACATCGCGCTTACCACGGGTTTCGTTTTCGTCGAATTATCGAAGCATGACTGCATCTCTTAGTTATCATCGCACAATAAAACACTTATCGTTAGTTTGCCTGGTCGCTTTACCTTTGTCGACCGACAGCGAAACGAGTCCCACCCATCTGCAACAGCTTGCGTCTGCGACAGCATAAACTGCGTACAAAAGTAGCCTTTTCTTGATCTTTATTTTCACGTACAAGGCGTTGCTACAACAGATTATAGCTCTATCATAAAGTCTTTTGATTAATTATTCGCATTGAAAAATATAAAGCGCGAGAGACAATACACGGCGGCAGGCGAAGGGTCTTCGTTTAAAGTCGTTCGAACAAATACGCAGATCGCGTGCTTCCCACACGTAGAGGTATATAGCTTGTTTTAAAACTGGTCAGAAACTGTCGCGCACTCCAAGATGGGCAGCCACGAGGCGAGCATTTCGCAAGCCCACTAGACCGCGTTCCCGCGGGCAATAAATAACTCACGTGCAACATTGCGTCGAGGTACATAGCTACGAAACGCAAATAACGATTTGTTATGCGAAATCATTAATCCCGCGTGCAGTGGCAACGCTGCCACTCGCCACGTTGTCGGAAGGAGGGGTCCGCATATTTTCCGTTTCCTGGCTATGCGCCCATCTCTCTCTCTCTCTCTCTCTCTCTCTCTCTCTCAGCCTTCTTTCCGGCAGCTAGCTGTCGCGGCATCGCGTTAAAACCAAACCACGTCAAGGAAACGGTGGAATCTTGAATCTTGTCCAGAAGCGCGCTTTACGTACGCACCAATGCAGAGAAGCGGCAGCGAAACAACACGGATAACAGATACCACTGCCAGCGGAGAGAATCAAGGCACACGAGACACGTGGGGCGCGCCTAGCATTTAAATAAATAAATAAGATGTTAAAGGAAGGCATTCAAGCTATTACGGGTGGTCGTACTTTATTCTTGCGCTATGTGCTAAAAGGCGGGGGCAGGAAAACAGAAACAAACGCCTTCTTGAACATTATTACGGGTGCCTCTTAGCGCAAGTGTGCTTCAATACTGTAGCTTAGTGTACGCTCATGCAGCTTGAGCACAGCCGAGCCGATCTAACGTACACTGCAAAACGTAGTAACTACAGGAGGGTCGATGGTGGCGGCATCTTGATTAACCAAGATATATCTGACAATGTGACCTCCGAGATCCGGTGTCGCGCCGAAAGATGTCGGACACACACACACACACACACACACACACACACACACACACACACACACACACACACACACACACACACACACACACACACACACAGAGAGAGAGAGAGAGAGAGAGAGCATTCGTTATGATGAATGTGTATTGGTACAGAAAATGAACAAGAAATCCTTTAGAATGCCGACAACAACTTTTGTGAGGGGAACGGAGCATCGATCGCTCGCAGGAGTTCTAATCAGGCGCATTAAGTGTTGTTCCCTTTACCCCCATGCACGTGCCCCCATGACCCCATGACACGATCTTGCTGGTTTGAACTTGAACTTGGATTTGAGAGCCTCCCCATTCCGGTCCGTAACCAGGACGAAACGCACATGGGTGGGCGCGCGTTTAGTACAAACGTGCGGTCCCGTGGCGAAACCGAGGCAAGGCCTTCCAACTTTCTCCGCATTTCCGACTCGGGCCCCGTTTCCTGCTGCTTACGCGCGGCGTGCGAAATCGGAGGGTGCAAACAAACGAGCACCGTGCCAACAACGCCGTTGGTTGCACGTGCCCAGACGTTGTTGCCTCGTTGCCGCCGTTGTCACGCAAGAAAAAAAAAAAAAAAAAAAAACTCCCTTGAATACGGTGCCAGACCGAGCACCGTTTATCCTCATTGTGGTAGTTTACAGGTACAGAGGCGATTGCTGGCGCAGTCTTTTTTTTGGGTGTAGCCATCCAATTAGAGGGGTTTTCGGGCTAACCAAAATGCCATGCAAATAATAGCCGAGAAGAGCGGACAACGCGAGCGATGACTGCCAGAGATTTACTGTTAAAAAAGATGTTGAAGAAGAAGAAGCAGGCCGATATATTCATTTTCTTCTTTTACAATTCTCGCCACTGACCCTCACGTCTGCTTAGGCCACTGATCTATCTTCGTGATGCAAAAGAATTCACTGTTTTAGAGCGCAGCTCTTTGGCGTCCGTTCCTGGGTTTCGCGTCGTCGTCGGCGTTGTCGTCGTCGGCGTCGGCCTCGTAACCAGCTCGCCGACGAATCTGCTGCTCCGCCGCCGCGCATGCGCGCTGTCGGCTCTCCGGGCGAGGGAGGATGATGGAAGGGAGGAGGAGAGACTGTGGAGGAGGGCTGGCTACACAAATGGCCCTTTGGCGTCCGTTCCTGGGTTTCGCGTCGTCGTCGGCGTCGTCGTCGGCGTTGTCGTCGGCCTCGTAACCAGCTCGCCGACGAATATGCTCCGCCGCCGGCGCCGCGCATGCGCGCTGTCGGCTCTCCGGGCGAGGGAGGATGATGGAAGGGAGGAGGAGAGACTGTGGAGGAGGGCTGGCTACACAAATGGCTCTTTGGCGTCCGTTCCTGGGTTTCGCGTCGTCGTCGGCGTTATCGTCGGCCTCGTAACCAGCTCCGCCCCCCTTTCATCCCCCCAGCGCTAGCAGCGACCGACTGATACCGCTTTCGTGAGTCCGCTACCGCACTCACGAAAGACGTCGTGCACTTTCTGCAACTCGCATTAACCGTCCATCGATCCACACCGATGTTAGTAGTGGGGGACTTTAATGTTGACATAAAGACAAACAGCTATTTCCTAACACTTATGCGGGAGAACATCCCGTTCCTCTCGCTCGTAACGCGTCCCACGGCTGTGACAACCTCGCGAGGCACTTGTATAGATCTCGTCTTTGAGAATCAAGCATTGGTGTACCAAGTCGAACATATATCAGTCTATTTCTCCGACCACAAAGCTTCCTTCATGACTGTCAAGAACTGTTAGTGGAGTCTTTGTTAAAGGAATACGTGTGAAAAATAAAAAAAAAATTCTGTGAAAGCGCATACATGTGTTGCTCGATTTCTTTGCCTCAATCTATCGAAAAGGTGAAACAGCTTATTTGCTGCGCTCAAATTTCGCATTAGGAAGTAACGTAATCGTCGGTAATTTTTTTCTTAAAACGACAATTTATCTATAGCAAAAGCGAGATGCCACGAGTGCTTCCAATACTTCATTGGTATAACACACACACACACACACACACACACAAACGCGCGCGCGCGCGCGCACACACACACACACACACACACACACACACTGTTATCTGGTTTTCAGCACCATGGCTGTTAAGCTTTGGCACAGGATTCACGTAACTATCTAGTGTCTTACATTTTCCTGCTTGCTTATTATACAGGATCTGCGTTTCCCGTCCACCGTTTGGCTGACAGTATGCGCCCGGGTCCTAGTACGCCCATGTTGCCGAACAGATCCTTGTATAATGTAGTTTTCAATAATGCTAAGCCAGTAAGGACTCGCAGGCGGGGCTGCGTTCGGTTTATGTACGTAGAGAAACACCGTCGAGACGAAACACAGCGGTCTTCCGCAACTCTTTATTTATACAGGCAGACCGCACAGAGAACGCGGCCACATGGCTTTTCTGCAATCACACAAAGGCCTTCCGCGTGCCGCGAACCAAGCAACCAATCAGACGGGTTTACAAATCTCAAGCGCACTGACCGTTTACACGGCGCAGGGTCCTGACACACGTTATTGCTAAATGCTACGAGCGTGCGTCACGCCATGGGTGCCATGCGCACCGGTGGCAACAGCCCTTTACAAATCACGTTTATTCGGGCGGTTACGCAACGTAAAAGCTGGTAAATAAACTACATGCGCGAGGTCGCACGTGCGACAGTGGTTTCCGTGTGTGACACGCTATCCTAACCGAAACAGGAAAGTTTCTAAAGCGCGGTTGAAGGAAGCGTCACAAGATGGCGCTAGCAGTACTGCTTGCTGCTGCCGTCGACGTCTCCGGTGTCCTGCGGGGTATTCCGTTCACTACACCTTTTTATGGACAAGCTGTTGATAGTAAATGAGGCACCCGTATATGGCGGCATTGACTGCTTCCTGTATGGACCTGTTACTCGTGCGGGAAACTGATGTCGCGGGAACCGCAGGCCAACGCGAGCACAGATAAGCGTCACAGTGCTGTGGTTAGCACGAGTTCAGCATAGGAGCTAAATGATAAAAGCGACGCAGTAATGACAACGAAATTTCGAAGCAGTCCACGTTATCGCCGAGTTTCTTCCCGTGATAGTCTCGTTTACTAGCTTGGCAAAGAGTAATTGACGGTAATTAGTTTTTCAGGTGAGAAACGAAATTAGAAGTGTTCCAGCTAACAACGAAATGTCTTTTTTCTCTCTCTCTCTCTCTCTTGGGCTGTAGATTCGAGCTGTCTGTTATAAACCGCGGGAAAGCACATGCGGGCACCACGCATTTCTCTGCACGTAGGCTCCACAGTGGAGGCGCTGCGCTGCGCAACTTCACAACTCTTCTCTCTCCTCCTCTTCCATCCCCTTCCCCCTCTCGCTATCTATTTTGCCACTGGGAGCGTTCCTTACGACAATGCGTATAATAATCGCTCGCATTATTACTCACTTTTTTTATTTTTTAGACGTCAAACACTCCGAACTTTAGCAACACTAATGGCTTTCTCAATAGAGGACATAGTTTAGAACGGGCTGTTGGAAGAGCGGCGAACACTGTGTCGAGAGACTAAACGAGACGGAGAACTAGACAATGGACCGAAAGAAAAAGGGGGGGGGGGGAGCAGGCACAGCGGCGCACACAAGCAGCAGGTGTGGGAAGGTTGAAGAGGGGCGCCCGGCGGGGTTTATTCAGGCTGACACCGTGAATGGCGACAGTAGCCGGCTGACCGGTCCCGCCAGGCGAGAAGGTTGCGGAGGAGAGGCGCGGAATGTGCACCGTTGGTATATGTCTTCCGATTTTGCGCTTCCACTCAAGTTTTCGGCGCGGTTGAGTTGTGCACAGTCGGTGATATAGGTTACCGTCCATTTCATTCATATCTCAAGAACCACTACTACACTACCGAAGTTTCTATGATTTTGTGCTTATTTCACGAGCAAAGCGGAGTTTATGCGCAACGACATTCGGTGAAGACGTCACGCAGGTCGTGCCCTCGGCGCCCCCAACTGCCAGTTACCCAGCTAACATGTTTTTTATGGTGTAGGACGACACTGCAGGGAAATCGGAAAAGTGAACCGAGCGTCAAATCCGCAGCGGGGCACTTACATTTAAATGTTCTTTCCTGCGAACGCACTAAGATGTTGCACCAGCGGCCTTCCTCACGACCTATGTCGTCTAACTTTCGGACCGCTGATGCTGGGAACGCGGCTTGACTGTCCAGGCGATTATTTCGCTCCCTCCCTCCCTCACCGTAATCAAGCGCACCCTGCAGCACTCATAAAATATTTTTACCCTGAGAACCATTAAGCGGCAACAAGAACAGGTCAGCGAAGACGCACGACCACGCCACCAGCTTTGCTTCCATTCGCAAGCAAAGCTAGCGGCGACAAGTTGCGAAGATGCGCTATGGCGGTCACCTTAAGATGACGGCGGAGAGGGGAGAGGTCACACACACACAGCTACCCCCCCGCCGACCAGGCGAGTAGTGCGGCGGGAGCACTCTTTTCGGAGGCGTTCTTCACCGGGACCGCTCCGGCCCCCACTTGGGGTCCGCGCGAGCGAAGTGCCCGCCAAGAGAAAGGCATGCCAAGTATGCGAGCAAAGCGCGCATGCAACCAGCGCCGCCACCATCGGGGACGCCCTCTGACGGCCGGCGGGAGAAGTCGGCGGACTGGCGCCAATTATTGCGGCCACTTCGCGAATTCCGCGCGGACCTAGCGAGACTTCGAGGACAGCGAGTTGCCCCTGCTCCGGACGGCCCGCGTAGACGGGAAGCTAAACTATCCTGTGCGCGCTAATTAGCTGGTTACCACCGCCGGCGGTCGCCAATGAGCACCGAGCTAGCTCTCTACGTCCAAGGAGCCGGTTGGCGGAGTTGTGTGCAGTCAGACACCACAGAGAAACGCTAAACCAGGGCAGCAATTTGGCCGCGCTGGTCTAAGTGAGTGAGTGACGTGAATGCAGCGCAAAGCACCGAGTTGCGGGAATAAGTGGTTAGCGGAAAGAAGTACAAGCACACGCGCTGCCATAAACACTAAATCAGCTTAAAGTGGTAGGGTAGGAGAGGTCGATTACTAGAAGAGAAAATAAAGGTCCAACTTCGTTTTTTTTTTCTTTCTTTAGTTCGCCAATTTCCCGTAAGCCAGTGACATCACGAGTTCAAAAGTTTTCTACTTCCTACGTTCGTTCTTTGGCGTGTACAGTACAGCGTGTACTATCTTTACCGATAAAAAAGTTGACCAAGCCCGGAATCGCTGACGTCACGACAAACTGGTGCGAGCATTAAAGGGGCACCAGAGTAAGTTGTATGCATACTACAAACAAGTTACACGAACACTATATATATAAAAAAAAGCGACTCCTACCATAAGGAGAAGCGCGGTAAGCAAGACGGAGGAACGAAATAGCAAGTTTCAAGAACGTTTGCACCGAAGTAAGACTGACGTGCCGGCGCTCCGTGATCACGATTCCTCGCATGTGGCACAACCCCTCCATGGGGGATGGACCACGAACCAGGTGGTAAATATGATGAACGAAAGAAGAATGGGCACGAAATTCAACAAACTGAACTTTTACCTTAATTTCCTGTTGTCACAATCAACTCATTACCGCGAAATTGCAGAAATAGAGAGTGTTGAGAACAGTAACAAACAGATTTAGTGTCTTTGTGTCTTCAATGTGCAACAACACGTTGCATTTCTTTTTTTTTTTATTCACTAAACTGTTTAATCCGTGTCCTGCAATTTCTCATTGAACGAGCTGGTCACAGGAGTTCGATGGAGCCGCGCAGTTCGCTTCCCCAAGCTGCCCCACACGAGCATTCCGCCCGCTCGCCTCATCGCGGCTTCGGACTTCGCCTTGTGCCCAAACACGGACAATGCCGGACGCGTTGCCATGTCGGGGTCGACTGCCAGTGCACCGTTAAGAATGTGCCGCACTCGGTATCAGTAGTACGCTGACCGCAAAACGCGTCGACTTCTGGGAATCGGTGGCTTCGATAACCGCGAAAAAGCCCCGAAGAAGACAACGTATCTGCAGCTCGCGACGAAAATACGGGTCAAGCAGCTTCTCCTCTTGTAGATGGCTGCCGCGGGTGTGAGCACGAGTGAGAGAACAACGAGATTCAGGTAGGAATCACGATAAGAAACTCTCGCAGAAAAGAACAACAAACAGGGGGTCAACGCAAGCAAAGCCCCCACCCAGCAGGCGTTCTCCTTTCTGAAATGCCACGCATCATGTAAGTAACGCAAACCATTTGCGCGTCCATTAATCTAAAGCTATGAAAGTGGCCTCCCAGATAGCACCGGCGCACTCCAGTGCGACCACTGAGGCCAGGCTATCAATCAAACAGGAGTACACCATTGGTACGTCTAACGCGACGCTTTTACCAATTCAGCCAGTGACGGCAAATGATATGGGCGCGATGTAATATCTCATGGACCACTTTCATAGTCAATCTGCACAGCTGGCCCTGTTCTCTATGTACGATTTTTACGAAGTTGCGCGAAACAGGGGTTGAATTCACAAATATTCGCTGATATGTTCGCTATCAAGGCTGGTTGCATTTGTTCTCGCGAAGTGACCCAGCCTAAGAACTGCTCCGTGGATGCGGGCCCTGCTGTTTGTTTATTTGCTGCCAGCAAAGCGCAGGAAAACCGACTTGCGATTGCAAAGACGTCCCAGTGCAGGACACGCACCGCTGCAGGGCGATGAAGACGCCCTCCACCGCTTTCGTTGCCACGGAAACAGGTCCGTCGTATCGCAGCCGACCTGTGATCCCACGTGAGGCACAAACTGCCCTTTTTCGGAATTAGACTTACGCGTCACGAAGTTCACGCGCCACTATACCGACTCCCAAGTCCGTTGGCGCCACTGCAGACCTGCGACTACGTCGGTGGCGCTCCGCCTATCGCTTTCCTGGTTACAGGACACGCAGTACTCGTGGTCAGCTCGCGTCTATCTCGGTCGCACATCAGCAGTGCCGTCCACCCAGCACGGGGGCGGCGCCGTCCTTTCCTTCAATCGACGAAAACATAGTGAGTATGCAGCACGGCTCGCGTTCAACTTGAGTGGCTACGGGGCGAGATGCTAGGCTTTTCTACCTGCTTCAACATCCATCCCTCTTTCTCCCACAGAGATATCGATACAACAGCAGCAGCAGCAGCGACAACAACAACAAAATAAGACTGCCACCACGACACGAGCGTGCAACAAACACGAAAACGGAAGAACAGAGAGGGAGAGGGAGCAACTGCTCGCGGCAGTCTGCAATGGCGCCACTCCCTACGCATTCTTTCGGAGCCGCGTTCTGCTACGCGGGGGTCCTCCGTTGTAAGCTAGGACAACGCCGTGCCATGAAGTGAGCGGCTACGCTCTTTGTAGCGGCGTCCTTCTTCCTGCATCGGGGAAGGAACCCACCGTGCCCCACCTACACGGTTTCCCCTCGCGCTCGTTCACCCCCCCGGCCGCCACCCCGCTTTCGCGTCTCCCCTCCCATTCGCGTAGGCTGAAAAGCGGAGCACTCCAAGACGACGCTTCTCGCGAGACCCACCTTCACTGCGATGCGCGCGACAAAAGGCTGATCTCGCACGAGTGCGTGTCGAGCGAGGGATCAAGGAGGTCCTCGAAGCGCTGTACTCCAACGCATACGCGACGACGAACGCCGTACATGCAGAGGACATCGAACGTTTTCTCTCTTTTTTTTTTCAACGCCATTTTATATTTTTCGTCTCCTGCACAGAGTTAACAACAAAGCGACGACACGAGTTTACCACAAGCAGATACTGCTAGCCAAGGGCAAGGGCTTCACGCGTCACGTGGGGCGAGATGTCGCCCCACCACCGATGGCTCGGTACACAAGCCGCGTGTTTACAGTTTACATGATCACGACCGTGGCGAATCGTACCCAGCAACCAAGGACGAAACAAAGGAATACAAAAGAACAATCTCCTAAGTGCATCGCATGGGTAAGCGTAAGGCTGCGATAAAATCACCTTACGGTACGTGCTGGCCTCGGTGTCGTGCAAAGTGAACGCGAAGCGGTTATTCGGGCATTTTGAGCTATTACAGGATTAGCTTCATAATATACCATAGTACGTACGATTACTGCTGGTAGTACCACACCCACCGGACGGCATCGGTACACTTTAGTAGAAAACCGTCACTGCTGTAGTGCGAGCGAATTCGTCAGGCGCAATAGTTCGGCTGGTGCACAAGCACTTGAGTGCCGAGGTAATTGTACCACACATACTAAATAAGGAATGTCCAGTTTCCGGATTAAACGGAACGCATACAGCCGCACATGTAGTCGCATAACCGAAACCTGACCAGATATACACCCCTTTCCAAAGGCAATGCGCACGTCGAGAGGGATCAGCGCCTCCATGAGGTGGTAACTGCGTAACTGCTCTCCGCCGAAACGTCACTTCCGTTTGGAAGGCTGCCCGAGCGGTGACTCGTTGCGGGCGTGACCGTATCGCGAAAACGGTGGTTCTCCAAAGAATCTTTCTCGCACATACCAAACGCGTTTCGGTCATTGGCAAACGCCCAGTGTGTAAATATACAACTCTCCCGGCACAACCTCCTAAGAAATGGAGTCAAAGCGGGTATGCACTTAAAACGAGCCGTTTGTTCTTGCTCGCGCAGCATTTATGCGTAGCCCTTTTCCGGGGACTGAACCCTGTTCCTTCCAAAGCACGTTGCCTGAACGCGGCAAATGAAGGAAGACTGTCATTTTGCAGCCATTACGCGGACACAAGGCTGCGCACGCTTCCTGCAAGGTGCTTTCAGCTGTACGCTGCATTCGGGCAAGACGTGTCATGCGAAATGTACGCCTTGCTCTGCCGGGTAGTAGAAACGGCGCCGTCGCACTGTGTTCGAAACAAGTGCGCAAACACGCGCCTCGAGAGGAAGCGCAATGAAGCCTTATTGCTCTCTGGGCTGGTTTGCTGTTTCTGCATGGTGAAGTGGTGTTGTTTCTCTCCCTATTTCCGGCACCGCGTAACAGCCACACGGCCGCACTAATGGTTAATCTGAAACTCTGTTCCGGTTGGCCGTACGCAGTTAATGCTTATTTTACTGGCAACACTTAACCGCGCTTACACGTGGCGCAACCACGCCCGACGAAGTAATTGCACTTTAGCTTTCCAAACAAGGCAGGTGTTCACCGGAACATTGAGACTTGAAATGATCAACAGTTGTCGAGCAAGGGATGTGTAGGCACCAGCTTAAGGCACTTCTTTAAGCACTGTATCGGGTCTTAAAGTTCGTTGCTTAGCTGAGCATAAGTGCATATTAAGTGACTATAGCGAGTGCTCGGTAGTTTGCTGGGAGAAATGCGGTGAGTCGTCCTCGAGTAACTATACACAGCACAGTCCAGGCGAACAGTGCGGAAAACGAGCCGTTTACGCCGACGTTTCGGAAGAGCGTGAAACTTTTCGTGATGCGACAACGGGGGCCCGTACCAACCGCGACTGGCTGTATAACCTGTAGTGTTTATCGCTTGGCGCGAGCCGGCGCAAACTGACGCTTGCAAGTGTGTTGGACGCAGGCAGTGAGTCATTCTGCAGCTCGGGACCCCTGCGGCGGCGGTCATGACGAACGCACAGAGAATGCAACGTTTTTGAGAAGCAGTTGTCGAGCAGATGCGCGCTTTCCCTGCCGAACACAAGCGACACGTTGTTTCGAATGGAGGGGGGGGGGCAGGGGAGAGGAGACTATGTGTAACGAGGATGTTCCCCGCCCAAAGAAAGTCCGCCTCTCATCTCTCTTCAAGAAGCACGACACGCTGTGCATTGCGGACGCAGAAAAGAACCGTCACAAAATATGTCGAAATTGTCTCGTCAGGCTTTGCCCGGTGCTTCACGAGAGAGAGAGAGAGAGAGAGAGAGAGAGAGAGAGAGAGAGAGAGAGAGAGAAAGGATAGGAAAGGCAGGGAGGTCAACCAGAACAGCATCCGGTTTGCTACCCTACACTGGGGGTGGGGGAAAGGGGAATAGAAGGAGGAAGAAAGGGAGATAGTAGACTAGTTGGATAACTCCAGGTGCTACAGAGTGTTCCTGCACTGGGCAACCCACAATGACTTGAGGCCAAAGTGAATGGCCGCGCCAACCTCCGATCGAAATGTGGTCGATGCTCGTCGGTGATACCCCACATACAGATTTCCGAGCGAGATAGGGTGAGCGGGTGACGTCCGCGTCAATTGAATGTATTCCTCGAGCAACTCCTGTTCTCCCTAGAAATCACCAGGTAGCTGAATCAGGCGTTTGCACGTGCGTCGGAATATAATAATGATAGGACGAGGGCTACGGTGCGGGGTGGGTCGCGTTATTAATTGGGTGCCACGGACGCACGATTTGCAGCAAGCACGGAAGGACATGCGTAATGCGCAGAGCGAAATGTTGATTCACGGCAGTTTGGGAATCCTCCGGCGGCGCCAGCCGAGTGCAATCCGCCACATAAGTGACTCTCAACGTGGGGTCTCGATTTGTCGTGATCATTTGCACCATTCACGGGACTCCCTCCCTCCCTCTCCATCTCCTACCCCTCTCCCCTCTCTCTCTCACACACACATCTCCAATCTCCTTCCCCTCCTCTCTCTCTCTCTCTCTCTCACACACACACACACACACACACACACGGAAGGAAATAAAAGCCTGCTTCCGTCGTTGTCCCTTTTATCAACCAGGGCCAAGAACCTCAAGCATATGCAGTGCGGCGGGAAAGAAAGTGCGCCTGCCCTAGCGGCCGGGCCACGAATAAACGGAGAGAGGACACGACGCGCAGGCAGGAAGAGGAGGGCCGCCGCCAACAAAGGCGCGACCGCCGCAGAACAGCAACAGCGCTCGAGAAGTCAGCGATGCGAAGAAGGGCGCCGCCGCCGCCGAGGGTCAATGCTGCCTCGGGAGAGGCCGAAAGAGCGCTGGCGGCAGACCGTGACGTCAGAGAAGGGGAGCGGCACGCAGCGCAGCTCAGCGACCGCTGCCTGCGTTGTCCACCGGAGAGGCGAGGGAAACGGCCTCACACAGCGTAGTCCATTCACAAAATATCGGGTAAAGGAAAAAGAGGAAATGGAAGAGAGGGAGCACGGTTGCACACGCGAACCCCCTACCTAGCCTCATTAATTTCGCGCACCACGGAGGAGCAACACGAAAGCGCGTAACGCAGGACGAAAGGTGGGTGGGCGGGAGCAAGACCGTAGCTACGCAACTTCATTACGGCCAGAGTCTTCCCGCATCCGGTCAGTTTCATGAATTCAAATTCAAATTCAAATTTTATTTTGCCACCATGGTACAGATGATGGCGGGGACCCGTAGTAAAAGCTGCCGTTGGACAGCTTGACAAGGCCACGGGCCCCCACTTTGACAGCAATACAGTGGTTGTTTTTCTTTCCCTTTTTTTTTTTCACACACACGAAAAAGAAAAGAAAATACAGGAAATACAGATAACAAAGATAACGACGCAGCGTCACGACATCTCAGGGAAGGAAAAAAAGAGAAAGACACGCAGGGTTCAGGATGAGTGCAGCTGTCACGTTACGTTACGCTGGCTGCTCGACCACTGCGGTGCCGGAACGCAACTGCGGTGCGTCGGAGCGCGACGGTTATGTGCGGTGACAGCTTTCGAGTCTTTCAGCGTGGCTTAAACATGACAAATAGATCGGCGCGGGAAGACGGAAGCATTTTTTTCCCCTGTGTGTTGCGCTTAGCGATGGTGGTGCCGTGGACAGGGGCTGGAGGTCGATGATCTGCATCCAGGACGGGTTACGATGTTGTAAATACAACGTCTATTGGCGACTGAACGACTTATGACAGGTCACATACCAATTTTCCCCCTCCTACCCCATCCTATTTTCTTTCTTTCTTTTTCTTTATTTAACCGGGTCGTGTTCGACGAGCTCTAGAAGCACCCCGACCAGGGGGACGGCGAAACTGCGTCTCCATGAAGCTTCCTCAAGTATGAAAAGAAGAGCAGCAGGCTCCACGCGGAAGGCATGAATTATGCATGTGTGCGCGACGCGTGCAAATCGACCGAACGCAAGATGCATTTGATCACTGGTCGCGAGGAGAACTGCATCTTGCGCGTGTTTGAAACCACGAGCGCTCTCCGAGCTCCTTCACGCATCGGCTGCACAGTTCGAAGGGGTCGCACGCAGATAAGGTAACCAGGACTGTCGCTAGGGTCTCCTTCACGGCTCTCGAGGTGTGATCGACTGGAGGCGCTAGCGAATTGTGCACGACTTAGCGAACTATCTAAATTCGCACGACAGTTCTTATTATCCTAGAAGAATTCCAGGCACATGGACTACGAGAGAAACGAAGCCAATAATGCTGTTGAAATTAATGGTGTCACGAATAAAGCTGCAATTTCCATACGGGTATGGCTCGCTAACACCACACAGCCTTGAGGTAAATATAACTCGCGTGTTCTTTATAAAACGACAGCTCAATGTAAAACAGCTCACGACACCCCTCTGGTGACCTCTTCCAGCTTTCATCATGCCTCGAAGGTCTCACCGGCCGCAAAAATTTTCGGCGTCGCGCAAACCCGGATGAACGTACGATTCTATAGTATATAGGTCCAAAAGAGGATCCAGGGGGGTGAGCCCTATCCGCAACGACCAAAAGGTGCGGCGTTGACCTAAGTCATACAGCTTCGGGGGAATCCCCGAACAGAGTAGCGGCACAAAGAGCCTCGCGCAGCCTTTCGCGCCGTTAGAAACGTGCAACCACCGGCAACATGAATCCGCGGATTCGATCAACTGCCGCCACTCGACTTCCCCGGTCGACGATCGGGGCTAGGTAGGCAATTGCTCAATGTCCACTCACTGACACGCAGCGGCGGCGCGTAACGGCGACTGCCCGCTCCGATGGAACTGTCGCGCCACAAGTTCGATAGCAGGATAAAGTTACGGCGGGCTTCCCGGCCACGAGTACGTCGCAGTATACGCAAGAAAAGCCTGCCGCGGCCACGAGTACGTCGCAGTATACGCAAGAAAAGCCTGCCGCAAGAGCCGGCCGCATCGCTTTCAATAACGAAAATCTTCACCACAGAGACATACGCCGCGTGATACACCCCGTGGCACGAGTCGCAATCCGGCGCGTCCTTTCAGCCATCACGGCATCTGTGTACATGCACCAACGCGGTTTGAGCGGACACTAGACCAAGCGTACAAGACCTAGCGCGACGCACCGAACGTTACGGGTCACTGCTGACGGCGGGGCCGACGTCCTGATGCGACGCCTTCGGGAAACCACGAAGCAACGCTTCGCCTTCTCCCATGTGCTCTTTCGGACGCCGTCGACGTTGTCACCGCTCGCGCGTGCCCTCCCACCGCCAACCTTCCCTCCCTCCTCGGGAACCGCTGCCAGCGCCGGAAGGTCGGAACGCGAGAAACGTCCAGAAACCAGCGGCGGCGGCGGAGGGGGAGGGCAGCGCAGCTTGCGCGGCACCCCTTCCCCATCCACGCAGCAGGCGACGACGCCAGAGGAGAGCAGTGCGCGCAACAATGCGCGGCGGCAGCGCGATCTCCTCCGAGCCGACCGTGCGTATCGTTCTTGCACGCTATCAGCAACGGAGGACGGAACGGGTGTGCAACACGCCGCCCGTGTCACGTAGGCCGCTGCAGCCGAGGTTCGCATGCAGCAGCCGCAACGTCGCGACACACAATAAGCCGCCCACAAGCAGACGGGCGGGCGAGACAAGACGACGCGCCCGTGCGCCGCCCACCCACGGCACGGCATCCGCGGTGCAGTCGGGCCGGCAGATTCGGGCTATTGTATACGTGGCTGGCTGTTCACGAGCTCGAGGCAAGGGGATGCCACAAGTGAAAGTAGTGCGCGCAGTGCTTAATCGTAATCCTGAAAGTTTAAGAGAGAGATAAAGAACCTAGAAGGAGGGAGGGTGGAACAGAGGGAAGGTGCTTATCAAGTCGCCGCAACACTCTCCTATAAACATGCGGCTGGTATCCCATGTAAAGGTCCTTTTCGTTTTCCATTCTTTCTTCTGCCATTTTCCATTGGTCCGCACGGACCCCTGCGCCTCCGTTATCACCAGTATCGGCCACTCGCCGCGACGGGTGATAAGAAGTGAGTAGGTCCGAAGAAAAGTAATCCTCACACAATACACGACCCTGGAAAGAAGTCGGCGTTAGTGTCCTCCACATGCATGGCCGTCGCGCACACGCAACGGCGAAGCCCCGAGCACTGCAGCGCGACGAGTCCAAATTCCCTAGAGAAACCGCGTTGGCGACTTCCGCCGCTGGCCCGCCGCGAGTTCATTCGATGCCGCGAGCGCTGTAAAAAGCGAGCGCGTGCGTGCGTCGCCCCTTCGACCGCTACGGAGGAGTGCGCCCGCCAGAAGGGAAAAAAAAAAAAAAAACGCTCCCCGGCCGACCACGACGGGTTGTCGCCTTTTCCTGCAGGTGACGTTCTGCCGCGATAGAATCGCAGTGCGACGCGCCAGTTGCGTGAGCTCGCCGTGGAAATCGCCTCGAGTTGCACGCATGCGCGACTGCGCAGCGGAACCGTCCACCATATATGTATCTTGCCGTGACATGCATTATTTTCAATAACTACCGGGGCCCGTATAAGCTGTACATACCCGCCGTAGTTGCTCAGTGGCTATGGTGCTGGGCTGCTGAGCACGAGGTCGCGGGATCGAATCCTGGCCACGGCGGCCGCATTTCGATGGGGGCGAAATGCGAAAACACCCGTGTACTTAGATTTAGGTGCACGTTAAACAACCCCAGGTGGTCGAAATTTCCGGAGTCCTCCACTACGGCGTGCCTCACAATCAGAAAGTGGTTTTAGCACGTAAAACCCCAAATTTAATTTTTATAAAGCCGTAAATCAGGTGGGTCGCACCATCAGATTTAAATTAATGGTGTCTTTCAGGATAACTTTAACACGCGGCCAGGCTCACAAAACCAGCATTTCTGCGCGGATTGCCTAAGCTGAATTGAAAACTTCGCCTCCCTGCTGCCATATAAATAGGTTCGCCACAAACACTAGAATAGGATATGCCTCGTTTGAGGCAACTCGGTGAAAATTCCGTTTTTACGCCAACTTTTTCAACAACTGATAACTTTCTAAAAAATTCCAGCTAGCCAAGTTCTTAAAACAGGTAGATCAACAACCGTGCACCGGTGTGCAATAGCCGACTGTTCTCTTTGCGTGGCTCGAGGCGCGTATACAGTCGCGAGCAAAATATGAAACACCGAAATTGCTTTTAAGCTGGGATTAGCAGTGATATGCAGATTCGAATCTGAAATGTTCACAAGCCAAAAAGTATATCTATTCCCGTCCTCATTTAGAACATTTATGCGAGGCGCGTGCTTAACTACTACAGGACGTCTTCAAAATAATTTCGTTTCATATTTTGTTGCATGCAGTGCGCACATGACACCATAGCCGCGTTTTAAGCGTTTGATTTATTTAAGCAGCGATTGACAGGTACGACAGACCAAAGTCTCCGCTACCGTTAATGCACCGATTGACTGCGTAACTGCGCAGCACGCAGCAGCGGAGCCAGACGCTGCAACAGTGACTCGCTCTTCGACCACTAACTTTGTTATGAGGAGCACCGGGATGTTCGTAACGAAGATCAACGAGCAAGTTTTCACCCTCTGAACGTGCGCCTACAAGCTCGAACGCGTCTGGCAGGATGCCAACTGGCATGTCGCCGCATATATTTTAACCGCAATGCACATATTTACCGAGGACATGCCAACCCGCGAGTCGCCGCGTATATTTTAACCGTATTACATATATTTACAGAGGACATGGAACTGCGGGAACCATTTGGGCCGACTTCGCAGCTGAAGGCGCAAACTCTTCCGAAACATATGAAACGTAAAAGTTGCGCATCTAATGGGCTTACGATGCACCACTATTACGCTCTCAAAAGAAATATCTGACGCTGTCACTTCTAGTACGAAGCGCTGCTCTACATTCGCAACTTGCATGTTATATTTAGTAGTGTTTGGATTGGTTCGTGCAGCCTCTTGTCTGAATCCTCTTTTGCGTCATCTGTGCCTTCGCGATGTCCAATCAAGCAAACTTTTACCAACGACAGTAAGCTATGATTTAAATCCTTCGCAATGTCTAATCAAGCAAACTTTTACCTACGACAGTAAGCTATGATTTAAATCCTCACAGGCTCATGTAATTTTGTCTGGGTCCTCTCGTTCATCATACGTAAAAGCTAAAGACAAAGGCGAAAAACGACGCAAATCGCCGAATGCGGAACTAGATGGCGCCACTATACCGCGCCGCAGCGAACACTGAGGTTTCACCAAGGCGCGCAGTATCTGCATCGTCTGCACCGTTCTAGCTCAAGTTCGTCAACGTGCAACTGAAGCGGCTATTCATAAACAGGAGCACTTACATACATCCAACCGAAAAGAAAAAAAGCCGGGCTCCCGTGTACCCTAACAAAACTATACATGATAGAAGCGGCGTACAGCGCGAAGGACAACGAATTAGCAACTAGCCCAAGCCTCCACCCTTGTTAAACATGACATTCAATTGCACCTCCACATAAAGTCGATATACGCCAATAGAAGTCAATAGAAATACAGTAGACATTTCATAACACCTTGCCTGTACGGTAGGCTTATGTCAGCGACATTCGCTGTGTGCAACAGAGATCTGAACTTGCTATCGCAAGTCCGTTCAGTGTTGGTTCCATGCAAAGGGCATTCAGTATTTGTGTTCCTTTTCTTCGTAATTTTATTTTTTAACAATAACGCCGTCTAATCGCAAGGTGGACGGTACGCAGCAGTTGTACAGCGACAAAGCGCCAACCATTTTCTGAAGGAGGCGTCCACAAAGTACTTTCTGACAGAGGAGGGACAGGACCGAGCACCGAGCTTCACCAATGATCTCAAAAGATGCACAAACACACCACTGTGCCTTGATGCACTCCGCGCCAGTTGAGCGCATACGAGCCGGCACCCCATTTCTTTCGCCCGTCTCGAAAATGTTTATCGCTCTCCCGTCACCTCGACTCGTAACGTACTGAGATTTCCCAGAACGTCCGTGTCAACGCAGCAGCGCCAAGTGAACGAGACGTGTACGCGACCCATCTGCACACAACATGCACCGATTTTACGATCCACAAAGCCGAGCTTGTACAAAGTCCGCGCAATCCCAGGGGGCTACGAGCGCCGGCCCGGATCCACATTTGTGGCGGGCTGAAACAATAGTCCGGGGCCCGAAAAGAAAACAATGGCTCGCGTGGCACCTGACGCTGGCAGCGGACACGACGCCGCCCCGAAGCCGCCAACCGCCGACGTTGGGAAGGAAGCGAGCGCCTGAGCGAAACCTGACACGCTTGGGCTCCGTCCCGCGCTGGCTGTACGCACGGACCCTAGCTGGCCACGGTCGACGCTTGCGATTATTTGTGCTTGTGCACACTACCGGACTTATAAGCAGGGCATAACATTGAAGTGCTTTAGAAACGGAGCCGGCAAACGGCTATATACAGCGTGACCACGAAATACCCGTCCGTACCGCGCTGAATCCGAACTCCGCTTGGAGGCAGGGAGGATAGGGCGGCCGCGCTAAGCTTTGGGTTCCTAAATTCGGGTCTCTCAAATATAATTGTGGTTACGGTAAAGAAAAGGTAAAAGACGTGTTTTACTCCGTTTTACATATGCTTATGTAACTGAAAAAACTGGAGCAAATAAAATAGATATATGCAGAGACACTGACGATTCAGCTCGGTTGCATGTGCGACGTAACTACGAGGGAGTTGGTGCGACGATATGTACTATAGTGTCCGTTGAGGGACTGTTGACCCGTAAATTGAGCATGGCACTACGGATGGTTGGTGATATGTACGAAGCGGTGCCTACGTGTGCATATTTGGTCGTATTGGCGGCGTTTACCAGTCCCTGGTTTGACGGCCTGTTACAGGTATCGGCGGCCGTTACGCAGGTGGTACCCGGTGCCGCATGCTGGCGCTGTGCTCCTTAAGGCAGGTGAACGACAGCAATTGCGCTGTCGCTCACGTTCAACTGCCGTGGGGCTGCACCAATAGCACTTAAAAAGAATAATACATTGCAGAGGCGCCCACATTCCCGCCGCCGCACCCAAAATTAAGCAAGAATCAGTCTGTCGAATGGCGGCAGTTACAAACCAGATCCTATCGGAGTGCAGCTATCATGCAACTAATACACCCAGATTTATACACGACCGACAAGTGCAGATATTGCGACTCTAGAGCCACCCTAGAGCATATCCTATGGGAATGTACGGGGATAATACACACCAACGGTGATGCAGCCTAAAACAGCGACAGCCTCCGCGCGCGCTGGGAGTTCCCGTTGCTCAGCTCGGACCTGCAGCACCAACTCTGGGCCGTCCGGCAAGCCGAGGAGGCCGCGAAAGGCCAACAGCCTTTGGCCGAAACCTAAGCGGGGTCCAGACACACCCCACCAAATCGCAGGGCATTCAAAGTTATTTGGAATTTAGGGTTCTTTTTTCAACATAAGCAAATAGAACATTTATTTCGCAATCCCTTTTGCTTTAAATTGAAAGCTAGAAATGCGGAAAAGGTGGTGAGATGTTTTCGCGCAATTAAATAGCATATAGCAGTCAAAACATAACGAGGAACCTCGCCCTGTAGAGCGAAAGTCTTCCCGGATCTCGCAAATTTTCCCTCTGTACCCGCGCACACGGCGGCCATATATACACAGCCCACGAGCGACACTCGTCGGGCAACACTGAGACGCGTACAGCTCGAAGCGCTTCCAACGAAAGAATTTCGTTATACAGAGAGCTACATACACTGCAACGCGTTTCCAACTTCTCTGCTTTCACTTGTTGGAACCGAACTGCACAGACGCGTAACGGGACAGACAGCGAGTGGTTACATCGTTATGGTTAGGCTTAGGCCCTGTCTCATTTCTCTCTCACGTGTTTTCGTCTCTCTCTCTCTCTCTCTCTCTCTCTCTCTCTCTCTCTCTCTCTCTCTCCACTTGCGTGTACGCGTAGCGCCACGTCCGCTCCTCCGACACAGCGCGCGAAGGGACGCGGCCCCGGCCGCACCCGGGGCAGAGTCGCGCTACGTGACCGGGGACCAGAGAGGGCCACATGAAAACGAAGAGGGCAAAATAACGAAGCATGCTATACATACACAGGGAATAAAAATTTTCACGAAGAAACGAAAGCGCACCGGGCGCGCGAACAGCAGCCACACACACACACACACACACACACACACACACACACACACACACACACGCACACGCACGCGCGCGCGCACGCACACACACACGCACAAGCGTGCGCAGCGGCGCGCTGGCGACGCCGCCGCCCACCCCGGCGCCCGCCTGGCTGAGTGCACGGCGGCCTTGGTGGCCTTGCGGTCGAAGCGGGCCCGGCCCGCACGGCAGGCACGCACGCATACAACACACGGGGCGGGGATCGAGATGGAGAAGAAAAATAGTAACCAGCAGGACGGCAGCCGGCACAGGTGGGCAGAGGAGACGCGACGCGGTCGATGAACAGTGTCTAGACACGGGCTCGGTCGCCGCCGGCGTTCATAGAAGGGAGACGCGGGAGAAGCGAGAAGAAAAAATCGGAGCGCGCTTGATCGGCGGTCGAACGGGACCGCATAGCGGGCCGAGATAGTCGGCTGCCGCCGCCATGGGGCGTGAGATACTTCGTGTTGTGCTTGTTCGTATATATGGATGGGGCACACGAGGAAAGGGTGCACGTCCCCTTTAAGCATGTTTCACTGTAGCGACGACGTTGAAACGAATTTACCGACGTTACGAAAGTACCGACGAAACGAAAGTACCGACGTTAAACGAAAGTAGTTAAGAGAACTGAAATAAGCGAGAGAAAGAAAGAACGGATATGAGAAACGGGGAGCTTTATTTTTTGTATTGTTTCATTGGTCGGTGTCCTTTTTTCACCTTTTATCAGGGAGGTCAACCAGACGAATGTCTGGTTTGCTACCCAACACTGAGGATAAGGAAGGGACAAAGAGAGAGATAGTGGACACTACGCGCACGACTGAAAATGCGCACAAGGACTACAAACGGTCACTCAAAACGTTTTTTTTTCCTTCTTTTTTTTGTGCCGACGACGGATTTGGTTACGGTCCTAGTACTTTTGAAGCAGAAAACGGTCGGCAGTGCGGCCTGTCTCCCTACGGAATCGAAACAAAAATGACAAAAATCGACACTGTGGGAAATGACGAGTTCATATCCATATAAAATAATAATAATAATAATAATAATAATAATAATAATAATAATAATAGGGCCAGTTTTCGATTTTAACAACGAACATGAGAAAGTTTTACGACAGACAATGAACAGCGTGCGGGACATGCCAGACCATAAGGTGAGTTACTCTGGAGTTGATATCCTGGACGTCCCTGAACAAGGCGCATTAAACTGCCTAAAGTGGCCTACCGCGGTTACTCAGCGGTTATAACGTTCTTCTGTCGAATGTGTGGCCCTGGTTTCGAATCCCGGCCAGAGCGGCTGCGCTGGCATTGGAAGGTAGAAAGGAAAAGCGCCAGTGTACACCTGTGAGCAAAAGTACAGGGACCAGGGATTGCACGATCAAGCTGATTGCCTCCTTTCATCATCATCAGCCTGGTTACGCCCACTGCAGGGCAAAGGCCTCTCCCATACTTCTCCAACAACCCCGGTCATGTACTAATTGTGGCCATGCCGTCCCTGCAAACTTCTTAATCTCATCCGCCCACCTAACTTTCTGCCGCCCCATGCTACGCTTCCCTTCCCTTGAGATCCAGTCCGTAACCCTTAATGACCATCGGTTATCTTTGCCAATGAATATAAGTTGAAAAATGGTACTGCACTCCGAGGTTGGCATTGCGAACTTTCCAGTGCACACGTCAATTCCAGTTGATGCATGTTAACTACGAAGAAATTCCATTCTTTCGGCGACCCTGTGGTCCGTACACTTCTGCTCACGGGTGTACGTAGAATCGGGCGTATACGTTAGAAAAGCCAATGTAGTCAAATACTAATCCGAAAACCCGCGCTTCAGCGAGTCATAGCAAGTGTGCTGGTTTGAGATGGTTCACCAGCGCACCCATGACAAACAATCCAGCGACCAATTAATCAATCGTCCATTAATCAATAAATAAACCAAAATTCCGTGTAGCGAAAAAGCTCTACATAGAACCCGCCTGTAGAGCTACTTACCGAGGCCTTTGTCGGACTTGTGCACGGTCTCGGCACATTCGAAATTATTTAGCGCCAAGCCACTCCAGCACTGCACCGGTCATCAGGGCATCGACTGGACAATTAGGCCCCGCTCGCAGCTACGGCACCCGCCGTATGAACGCGATACGGCGGCTTCCGCGCGAAACTTGCGCAACGGTAATGTTTTCGTCAGCAAAGGCGTGCCTACAGCGAGCCACGTTTTCGTACGGCATGAAGGCGTCCGACCATCTCTTACGCCTCCCTACGATGGCCCTTTCGAGGTACCGAAGCGGACAGAAAAAAACGTGTTACCATCGGCCTCAACGGACGTGAAGAAGTCGTGGCGATATGAAGGGTCATACCTGGCGACCTCGCCATCATTATCCGCTTTGAACGACTTTACAACCGCTTAAGCGACGGATCTACCCGATCTCCCGGCATCTAAGGCTATTGTTGTTGCCTATCACGTGTGTGGCTGTTTTCTTGGGCCCCGCTGCACCACGTGCTGTTCTCGTGTCTGGCATACTTACTGGTTAGCTTCCTAGTTCTTTTCCGCCATCGTGAGTCAATGCTCTTTCTGTATAGGTATTTAAATATCTTAGCTGCCCACCTGTTATCGTCCAATTTCCTCAGGCGTTTTTCGTATAGAATTTTACTCTTGAGCTTCCCGTGCTTCGAACGATACCCAGCCCTTCGTTCTTCTACAAGGAGGGCAGCCCTCTAGCGGTCATCGTCATCTTCCTCGGCCGCCTTCTATATATGGTGCGCTCTGGCGCACGTGTCTCGTGCCTCATGCTGCGAGCTTAGAAGAAAAATGGAATAATAATAATAATAATAATAATAATAATAATAATAATAATAATAATAATAATAATAATAATAATAATAATAATAATAATTGCTTCTTCGGCTCCTGCCATCATTCCGAACGGTTCTCGGGTCTTTCGCTCGCTGACTCACACATTGTTGTAGTGGACCTAACCTCGGTCCCTGTAGTAGCAATGGACGAAACGTGTATCAGATACACATTTGCTATCTTGTACCGAGAAGATAAGCGAACGGCCTTGCCTTGCCGCCAGACCTCTCCTCGCCTATCGCATGTAGCAAAAGTGGATATTTACCAGAAACTGGGTTTGCTATGTGGCTTGTCGGCGTCCACGAACAGGCTTTAGTCGTTCATCTACCACGCGCGGTTTCCTATCAACCGTTGTAGGATATCAAATCGAGAAGGAAACCGCGCAAAATTCGGGACGTGGCAGAGATCACGGCGGCAAGATTTCGGATGAGATCAATTAGATCAGCCTTATCAAACCCACAGTTGACAGCTTCTCCAGAGTATAAACACCTGGCATTTCCCTGGCATAGCGATTCTTGTTATACAAAGATGCTTGAGGTCTGCCTCACCAAATTACGCTGCCGCATTCCCTCCCTAAATTTCTATTTACACAGGTCGGGTTTGGTTCCCTCTCCCCTTTGTTCTTTTTGTGAGGAGGAGGAGACGATACAGCACTATCTTCTATCTTGTCGCCGCTTTGCTGCGTTAAGAAAAAGATTGTTGGAGATGCCATTTAGAAGAATTGGCCTGGACTTGACAGAACCTGCAATTCTTTCGTTCGGGGCGTCCACTTTGGGTTTCAGCCACAGGGATGCATGCTTCGCTGTCCAAACATTCCTTACAGAATCTAAACGAATGCCCTGCTAAATTCTATTTTTATTATTACTTTTAAATTAATTATTTATCACTCAACAGCACCTTCCTGATTTTATTTTAGCCGGTTATTCAACCCTATTCAATGCTATTCCCATAGATAATAGGAAATTTATGCTATAAATTATTTTGGAATAATCCATCCATTTCTTGGCCAATCCCCCATCGTGGGTAGGAGCCAGACGTGCCACAGGCTACAACAACAACAACAACAACAACTTCCGTGCACTATTCCAGCAAAAGTGGAGTTACAAACGGAGAGCCTTTTCCTAAGTTGAAGAGCTCAGAATAACGCAACTTCATTACATTAAGTTATTGATTATATTCCTAACTTAATGCTTCCTTACATTAGTGTTAAATTTCGTTATATTAGAATGCTTACTGCGACGCACTTCATCGTACGTGCTATCACCTTCAACAGTCGCTTGCATGAACTGCGGCCCATGTGGCATTGAACACCACGCTTATATTGTCCTTCGTGCTTGTCCCATTATAGAAAACTCCTGCGAGGGCGCTTATCCTGCACAGATATCAGGAACGGACAGCCCACGCCTACGATGACCACACGCTGCCTCCGGGATCGGCACGTCCTTGGAGTGTGTCCCCTATTAAATGCTAGCGCATTAAAGTGAAGCAAGATGATAATGCAAGGCACACTCACCAAAAGGCGACGAGCAGGCATCTGCCATCGACTGAAAGCTGTAAGGAGGCGGCGGCGACGATTCTGCGAAAAGCAGCAGCGGGAACGGATTCAGAATCACGTTTGACGGGCGGTATCACGCAACGCTGGAACTATAGAGCTACACAGCTTCGCGTTCTCGCCTAACTCCCGCAATTAGATGAACGCGCGCAGCTACAAAAAAAAAATGATAAAGAAAATAATACGTACTCTGGTCTGTCCCTTTACCCCTCAAAGAGAGAGAGGGAGAGAGAACTGAATTTGGAACTGAATTCAAGTAACGTGACCCGCCTCATTTCATTAATATATATTAACATACCCCCTATCCAGTAACATTTGCAATACGCAGTCGCGAGGCAAGTACACGCACTCGTGCCATGACTCGCGCCTGACTCGTGACCCCACGGTCGAATCGACTCATTCGTAAGGGGTTGTGCGAATACCGGTTTTTGAAACCAAATCGTATGTAATCGAATATTTTTCAAATAGCTTGCGAATAATGTGCATCTTCGTCACCTATAATATCAAACAATTTTAACATGTTGGTATTAGCAACAATAGAAAGTTTCTGTCATTACAAAGCACATTATAAAACATGCTCTATTAAAGACACAAATCCATCAGTATATAGGAACGACTAAGCAGCTCGTTAGCAAACTCGGGGCTCTGAGGAGAATACGCGGTCATGCATTAGCAGCTCATAAAAAGTAACCTCGAGGACAAATATTAATATCCCTATACCGTCGCGACAAAACATGCATGTCGTCTGAGGCGAGGATAAGAGAGAGAGAGAGAGAGAGAGAGAGAGAGAGAGAGAGAGAGAGATTCTTCTGTTCGAATTGTCGCGGCAGATGGTGACACTAATGTATAAAGTATGCTGTCATGCAAGGTGTTTCTTTACGGTGTTCCTTTTCTTTACACAGTTGCTTCCTTTACGTGAAACAGGTGATGCAAGCTATAAATAGCACCAAAAACACAATACCCACTGCCGAATGCCGTGTCTCAACATTTTATTGCTAGTGGTCGTGTTTAGGCGGAAAAGTCTGGCTGTAGGTTGGATGAAAGTTATCGCATTCGATGTTTGATCGCGTACAGCCGACGACGTCAAGTATTAGAAAAATATTGGTATTTTCAATAAGTGACTATTCGATTCGAGGACCGTATCGAATATAGGGCAATATTCGAAGCGTTATCTGAATGTATTATTCGCACACCCGTGCCCGCTTAAGACGAGCGCCACAGGCAAACGAGTTGACTCGACCGCGGGGTTCAAGCATCAAGTGACCGTCCTGCACAACTTCATCGGTTGAACCGTGGTGCGTCGCACCGCAGTCTACAGTGTTTTTTTTTGTTTCTTTTACTTTGAACACTCTTAAAAAAAAAAAGAAACGCCCGCCAAGTCTCCGCATATGACCCCACTACAGAATAATTATGTGCGCAGGCGGACATAATTCGCAAGAAATACCAGAGTAATCAATTAAATAATTAAACTAACCGTGCTAATGAACTTCTCAGTTAACCTTTAGAGCACATGTTGAAATCGTAAATTCGCACGGAACGGCAATACATTTCTAGCTCCGCGATTGAACTGTTCAACACGGCCATGCAAGCCGAAATTATTGACTTACAAATTATTTGTTCAGTTTACCGGATCACGCACGCAGCATTGCAAAGCACAGCTCTCGGTGCAACCTTCCTGGGACGTAGCAGGGCGGCATAACAAATTGAAGCTGGGTTATATACGGCGCGATAAAGCGGTTCGGTCCGCCTCGCCCCTGCTGCCGAAGTTATCTATATGCATCCAATCGGGAGTGGGAACAAGACTGCGAGGAGAGAGAGAGAGAGAGAGAGAGAGAGAGAGAGAGAGAGAGAGAGAGAGAGATTTCATCTTGGCCCCCCTCTGTCCGGGGCTACTGGGCGTATATTATAAGAGGCAAGTGCGATGTCAGCTTGATTATTGCGCCGCCCTGCTACGTCACAGGAGGGTTGCACCACGAGCTGTGTGCTTCGCAGAGCTGCGTGCGTAATCACGTAAATTCAACGAATAACTTGAGGCTAGCTATTCCGGTTTACACGGCCGTTTTGAAATGCTGAAACACGGAACTTGACCTTTATGTAACAACTTGCAGCCTTCCCGCATGAAAATGAGCCGAAAAAAGTTGCAAATAGGAACTAGACTTCTATGACGATTTCCTTCGACTTTCCGACATAAACACGTGCCGGAAATATTGAAACTAAGTAGTTTATTAATGCAATTAGTGTAATTAGCGAAGTGATTCCTCTGCTCTTTCTTGCAAATGATGTGCGCCTCGGTACATAAATTATCTGTAGTGACGTGATTCGTGTAGCTGTCGTGAACTTTTTGTAAAGTGCACGAAAAAAATAAAAAACATTGAATACACAACGGCTGATGCTTCCGGCACACTCACCAATGGGTAGGTAGCTCTCCTCCAAGGTCTGCAGACTGTACGGCGGCGGTGGAGACTCTGCGACACGAGAAAAGGAGGTGGCACTCAGCTATTGGCTCTAGCGAGGCGAAAGCTCAATGTTATGCACGGTAACACCGTTCACACAGGTTTGAAGTCGCTGTTCCCAGCGAACAACGAACACTGCGACATATGCAAATCTATTTGGTACGTGGAAAAGCGCGCTACTGAAGAATGCGCCAGAATGTTATACATACGATGAAGAAAACCACGGTTGTAGCGCGGGGGAAGACGTAAAACAAGCCAAGAAATCGAGGTAGCTATTCACCACTACACTTACCGCTGGAATGAACACGTAGCAAATATCCAAACTATTTCGAAGTGAAGCCTGCATTAATTCTGTTAAATTTTTAATAAAAAATGGCAAATTTTGGTTATATGCTGGAGAGAGAGAGAGAAAGCTAATTTTTCAGGTTAGTTCATTAATAGCAGAGACACAAATATTTGAAGCGCCGCGAACACATGATTTCAGGAGGCGAACTTCACCGCCAACACAGACGCTCTCTTCATTTGCCCCGTCTGGCCTCCACAAGCGAAATTGCTTCACTGCGTCCTCCCATACCAGAGCGGTATGACCGCGTGACGAATACGTCACGGGGACTGGGGTGGAAAGGTGCACGTGTGTTGTTTGTAAAATGATGAGAAAAAAAGTTAAAGAAAGAAAAAATCTACCGTCTTTTAAATTTCACAATGGCGTGTTTCTGTGTTCCTTGTCGTTGTTTTATTCTTTGTGATATGTCATCTTGTTCTTCCTTTCTTTTTATTTGCTTCCTTTCTCCCTATCTTCAATCTCTATGCTCTCAAGTTTCTATACTCCACTTCCTAAAGCGTATAGGCAAGCGTCGTGCCCCTTCCGGTGCCAAATGCCAGCCTGCTTCTTCCCTTCTTTGCTCCTCTGTCCATAGTACACGTGTTTTCGAACATTATAATGAGCGCTAAGAATGTAGTTCCCCGTACCCAATTGGTCATGATCGATGAAAACTTTGCACGCGTTGGGAGGCGCGACACGTATGAAAATGAGTACGTCACGTGACACCGCCGACATGAGGAGAGGCAGCGCCAGGAAACATGACCACGGAAAACTCCACGCAGAGAGAAGGCAGGGAACAGGGGAAAAAAAAATACTGACAATAAAGTATGCGAAAAGAAACGAACTGATGGGCGAACGAGGAGCTGAATAACCGCAATTCGACGCTTTCTCTATGCACGGGCTGGGAGCGCGCGGGCGATAAGTAAAACCGATTGCGGCAGTTATCACAGAACATGCCGCTTAAAGGACATATTTTTGAAGTTGCGTGCAGGAACACTGCCTGTTGGGCTGCTGAGCACGAGGTCGCGGGATCGAATCCCGGCCACGGCGGCCGCATTTCGATGGGGGCGAAATGCGAAAACACCCGTGTGCTTAGATTTAGGTGCACGTTAAAGAACCCCAGGTGGTCGAAATTTCCGGAGTCCTCCACTACGGCGTGCCTCATAATCAGAAAGTGGTTTCGGCACGTTAAACCCCATAATTTAATTTAATTAGGAACACTGCCACACGCGTCTGACGCGCTAAGAAAAAAAAATGCGCTTAGCAAGTCTAAAGGTCACGAGAAACACAGCGTTTTAATTTGCTACTAGGTTAAGGTTGATTTCGAAATGCCGGAGCGGCGTCAACGACCTTGTCGTGACGCTGTGATACGGAGCAAAAATTCGTTGACGCGTACTACTAAGGATCGGTATGATGTTGCTTATAAGAAAAAAAAAGAGTAATGATAATAAAGTGTGCTGCGGGCATGGTTTTTCGCGGCGCTCGCGTGTGGCAGCCACAGCGATCGCACGAACGGTGCGTACCATTGTATAATGGCGTCATTACTCACGGTGCATTCACTTTCTGGATACCGAAATCGAAAACGGTTCCTTGCAAAAAAGAATTGCAGTCAATCGTTTGCGGCGCTCTGGTGCTTGCAAGGATATAAGTTCTTGTACAACCACTGAGTGAGGAACAAAAAGAAATGAAAGGGAAGTCGGAAACGTAATCAGTACGCAAGCAGATATTATTCGATTGGAAATATAGAAATATCATTCGATTGGAAATATCAGTTTGTTTTGCCGCCGACTGCGACTCCAGCATTCGTTGCAGCTAATGCGAGCACAACACGCAGCCTGGCTACCCGCTACGAGATGTTAACGGTCGGTGCTAGTGAGAGAGAGAGACAGAGAGAGAGAGAGGGGGGGAAAGAAAACATAAAGCACTTGCGTTCACCATCTTTAAGCTCACCACAGTAATTCCACAGCAACGCAAGACGAGAACATTTATTGGCTTAAGAAAGCTTCACACGTGAAACACGTGGTATATTCGCTTTGTCGCATAGCGGCGCGTCACCTACGGTTGGAACGCTGGCTAGTGAAAGGGCCATGTGCACCCCGTTCACGGCGGTTCGCCTACGGCTGTGGCGTGGGACGTTTACTAATTCCCGCCCGCAATCCATCAGCTCCGATAAGCTCACACGACTGCATTCGCCAAAGACGTCAGGAACGCGAGTTCGCTCAGAATGGCGCATGCGGCGAGAAAGAGTCGCACGAACTCGCGTGCCTGAAAGCTGCAACTGGGGTCCACCACTGGACAGGACGAGTAAGGACACCCACCTCCTTATTTATTTTTGTTTTTTTTCCCCGACACAACGGCAACCCATACCAACCCACTTCGGTGCCCGTGGACCGAAACGCTTGCTCGTGAAACCCCTTTCCTCCGGCGACCGGCCCTCGACGCGGGCAAGCGAGGACGAGGCCCTTGGGAGAGCGGCTGCCGGACAGGCCGAGAGACGACGAGGGGGGCTACGCCGGCGCCGCGACGTCGGACGGCTGCCAAGGCAGCGCCAACGGCCGCTGCTCCGAAGTGGAGGAGGAGGAGGAGGAGGGGGGAAGCAGCGGCGTCGGCTATCTTCGACGGCAGCGGAGGGAGGCGGCGGCGACCATCGAAGAAGAACCAGAAATATCCGCCGCTGCAACCTCCCCTTCCCTTTCACCGCCCTCCCCACTATTCCTCTCGCCTTCCGTCAGCTCCGGAACGACGCCGGAGGCGCTCCGACAACGACTCCGGAGACGAGCGAAGTCGAGCCCGTCGCTCGCGCGGCATCCAGCGAGCCTTTCTTTTTCTTTTTCCTTCTTTCACTCTCTCTCTCTTTCATTCTTTCTCTCTTTTCCCCGGCGCCGGCCGACGGACGTTCAAACGAGACGCGCGCGCGACGTTTCCGCTCCGGCGTCGTCGTTCCCTTTATCCGTTCCGTGCAGCACCGGGACACGAGAAGCAAAGGCGAAACCAGAGAGGCAGCGCCGACGTTTCCTGACAAATGGACACTCTGCCGAACGAGGTCCCGGAACGAACTGGGCAGCAGCAGCAACAAAATCACGCACGCGCCCCGATGGAGACAGCGCCGCGCGAAAATTCAGGTTTCAGGCTTTTGTTCTTCTTGATGTTGTTTTCCCCACTGACGGAACTGTAAACGCATGCAGAAGTGATGTGCAATCGTGTAACGTATCAATGGTATTTTGCTAGGGTGGGTCAATTCTCGTGACTACCGCTCATTCTCTACCGTGATGGCGGAATGCCATATCCCACTACGGGCTCCGTACGTAGCTGTTAGTGGCTGTAGTTTGCGCATGACAGAGGGTAGTTTGTTAGAAAATGGGTCGCCAAATCAGGGAAAGCGATTGACGGGAAAGCTTTCTCCCTTCCCCCACCCACACATACATGTTATTTTTTTTCTTGCTGAATGGCCGGTAATAACAATGAATAAAACCTCGCACAGGCCATGGCGTGCGAGAGCTACTGGACCGTACAGCAAAGGGTGTCAACAAACAATGTTTTAAAGATTTAACTCTTCGCAAAAACCCACGTCAGCCAATGGCGATGTCACTGGCCAACACAGCCCTTAGATCTTACGAACGATGGGCTTTGCTCAGTCGGGCTACGTGAAGCGTTACGCCAGGTTACCTCGTCATAGGCGGAAGCGATCGCACATTTAAAATCGAGCTGTGTTACTTACTACTGCACCCATTGTACAAGGCGGCCAAAACGCTCGACACACAATTGAAGAGAGAACGAGAGAATTGACGTCACAGGCGTAAAAAGCGGTGTAGAGGGAAAGGGCGCGATTCCATTCAGGCGCTGATAAGCGGCCGGCAAGGACGCAGTTCGGCCCCTTGAGCAAACGCATGGCGACACTGCGGCCCGACACGCCATCAGCCCACGGCTCGCCTATTTACCGCACCGCTTATCAGACGCCGCCGCCGCACTTGGAGGGAGGGGGGTCTCTACTCCAGCCTCGCGACACTCGAGTGCACAAAACACTGCGCTATCTGCACGACCGAGATGAGCCTGCCCACTCGAAGGGCATTACACATACACACACACACGCACACCGAGGAACTATACGCGACAGCGGCGAAACACGCTCGTTGCAGCAGTGCTCGTCACCAGGGGAGGCGCCTCTTTCCACAAAGCTAGGGAGCCTACATGCTCTCTAGGCAAAGCAGGGCAAGAAGATGGCAACCTGCTAAGTCAGACCGATCGAGGCCCCCTAGTACGCGAAATGTACAGCGTTCCCGCCGACACTTTCATTTGCTGTCCAAGTGTTCCTTTGCAGGGAAGCTTAGCAACGTGATCAGTTCATATCCCAAACACATTCTTAAGCGCTTAAAAAAACAAAAAAAAAAAACGCAGGACCAGAACGAGTAATAGTAGCGCACAACACACGACGTTAAAAGAGTCTGATTAGGATTGCTTTTGAAATTTGTGTACACAAACTTTTTCAAAGCAAGAACTACTCAGTATGGCATCTTGCGTTACAACAAGAGGGTGGCCCAGGTACCATTGCAATTTCCCTCGTGCGTGCGTGCGTGCGTGCGTGCGTGTGTGTGTGTGTGTGCGCGCGTGCGTTTTTGTGTAGTGGCGCCCTATCCCATCTTTACACACTCTTTAAAGAACAGAATTCATAAACCATGACGCATACTTCGCAACATCGTAGAACGAGCACCAATTCGTAAACTGTAGGCAAAAAAATTCGGGCGACTTGGTATAGTGTCTTCGTTCTACTGACTCTTGCTATCCGAGGCTCCCTTGCCATCCCTCGCTTCTCTTCTCCAGTTCCTAGTCATAAGCGCCGGCTAAACGGCCTGCCCACCGCGCCACAAATGTGGTTATTGAGCGAAGAAAAAAAAAAAAGGAAACGCGCCGTCGCGAGATTAGAACGCGGGCTCCCTTTTATCTCGGCTCACCGTGGCGCCTGAGAAGCACACACGCACGCACGCGCGAGCGCAAGTCGTTCTCTTTTGTCGCATAACAGCTTTACGGCCCACAGAGGGGACGAGGGAAAAAAAGATCTCGCCGGCAGGAATAGCTCCCCTCTGTCTCCCCGCTGCTCGACGCTCGCCGGCACACCAACGGCTACAGCTGCCGCTGCTTGCAGCATCGGGATCTGGCAGAATGACCTAGTTTCATTACTATACGGGGCTTAATTGCGCGCGCGAGACAGAATTAGGCACTTAGACACTGATAAGCTGGTAGAAAAGCTTTCAAATGAGTTACGACCGCGTCACACAAGGCATGCGCGACGCACGCGCCAGAGGCGCCTGCTTCGGGAATCCGTAAAGCTCTAAACTCGAGTTCACCGACACAAGACAGAACGACGAGAAAAGGAGCGGCTCCCATAACCGCGCTTACAGCTGCGCTAGCGTCGCAGCGCCAACAGTACATCAGCTCTCGTCCAGCTAAAGCGTACGACGGCCTTCGCGCTGTTTTTTGTTCTTAACGGCAGGCAACAACTATAGCTCAACGGCAAACACTCCTGCTGGTTATGTATCACGGCAAAAGCACCATATGTGAGGCGTCGGCGGTTCGGAATCCGGTATTTTGGTGCTCCACCATTTGCTACTTCACCATTCTGAACTCTCCACCAGAACATCTCCGAAGGTCGGGAATCAGAGAGTTTGGGTTACGCATACCCTGCGTCCTGCCGGGGGCGCCACTTCCAATCTCTGGTGGTCAGCAGGTCCGAGCGACACTGCAGACACGGGACACGGTCGAACTCTCAGACCCGATACATCGCCCTGCTGCCATGGGCATTGCACAAGGTTAGCTCACTGTTGCAATTTTCTTCTCCCTCGCACACCAGAGGCGTCATCGTCACCTCAAACGCTTCTTCGCGAGCCACTCATCGGCGCTTGGGCGCTCGTCAATCATCTTCACCGCAACCGCGGCCACCTTTGGTCTCCAAAAGCTTGCTGGCTAGCCAGCTCACGCTTATGCGGCGTCGTGTAGGGGGGAGGTCGAGGTCAAGAAGAGACACATGCTTCTGGCGCCGCATGCGTAAGCATTCTAGGGCTACTTCCCTCAGAAATCTGCCCGCGTGTCCGTCCATCTCTCGTCCTATGGAGGCATATATGAGATTTCCTCATTACTGTGTGTGGCTACCGAGATTTATGGTTGCGACTTTACATAGTGAGTATTGTTTAGTTTGGCGTATTAGCTGAAAAGCGGAGGCCTGCGTGACTGTGGTGCCGATGCGAAACAGCATTTCACCGAGTGAACGTGGACAGTGGCGTAGCAAGGTCGTCTGGCACCCGAGGCCCATAAGTCTTCTGTCACCCCCCCTCCCCCCCACGGGTGTAGCCGGCGAAAAGAGGGGTGTCTTAAGACCTATATGACTCCGCCCCGTTGCTACGCCACTGACTGTAGTGCTAATCCGTACCAGAAGGTGCGTCTTTCAGTGACAGGCTGCGGCGGGGGAGACGACGGAGGGTTTTCCCAGAACTGCAGCAAGAGACGCTAGGAGCTGGAGCGGCTTTACCTTCTAGCGACCTTTCGCCGTTGACATCTTCCAGCCCCGGTCGTCAGCGAAACACTGGGCATGGTATGCTTGCTTCCCCCTTTGCGCATGTGCTTTGTAAGTAGTTTGCCTCTCTTATGTACATAAACCCCCTTGTTCATTCATCCAACCTCTCGACTCGTACGCATCAGAAAGAAGCAACCCTCGTCGAGAAGGGACGGACGGCGGCGTGGGCCCGCTAATCCTCCGCGCGACGACCCGGTAGCATAGGTTAGGGCGGAGACCATCAGCGTGATACCAGGCCCGAAGGCTCCTTTGACATCTATCGGTAAAACAGATAACTTTTTCTGGCGTTCCAGGCAGTCCAACAGGTCTTCCTTAAGCTGTGCGAGTATATCTTGTGCCGAGAGGGAGCTGTCGGACACCAAAGATCTTGTGAGGCATGAGTCCCGAGCCTTCGAGGTACGAGGCGATCGTGAACCATGTGTTCCTAGGAGCTTTCCAGTGCAGGAAATGAGAGATGGGCCGTAGCTTACCGATTTTTAGTGGCTTGTTGGGATTTGCTATCATAGTGACTTCTGCGCGCTTCCATACTGCCAGGAGTTAGCATTTTTCCCAGCAGTCATTCATGTAGTCGAGGAGTCCATTAAGACCTTGTCTGGGAGGTTTCGTAAGTTCCTGTTGGCCACCTTGTCATTTCCTGGCCATGTGTTACGGGTTGCCCACACCGCAAGAAAAACAATCAAGATGCAGCTTCAGAACCGCTACAAGCCATTGAAGAAGCGTGCGAGGCAATGTTAACGGCACAGAGCCTGGAGGACCAGCAAAGGCTTTTGGTGGACCGGGCGAGGGTCGCGGCATTAGCCAACGGCTTTCTGCAATCAGAGAGCCGCCCACCTAGGCCGAAGAAAGAACACTTTCTCGCAGTTTGGCACAATAAACATTTATTCCTCCTCTCTCTTCTCTTCTCACGGAATCGGTACGCGCCTCTGACACGGCCCCTCGCGAGGGGAGACGTGAGAGTGGCGTCCAAATCGAAGTGCCTCATTGATTGATTTAACTGCTTAATTTATTTATGTAGTTGCCTGATTGACTTATCTAAGTGCCGAATTGGTTCCGGACATCGGCGCAGGCGTGCCTGGAAGATTGGGGAAGCAGGCGGAGTCAAGTTGTGTGTCCACTTCAAAAAGCTCCTTCACACTGGCATGAGAACATAAGTGGGGACCCTTCAAATTTCTGAAAAATGTTGCGCAACCCACAATGTCCCGCCGGCAACAATGGCCCATCCTGCGGTCTGGCTGGCACGCGCTCATCATATCCCCTGAATGGGAGGCGAAATGTCCCGAGTAAGTTGCGCTTATGGTCGCTATCGTAAAAAAATTTGCACATGCACTACATTAAATACTCCCTCTTTACATTTCTTCTCCTCGCTCAACACTTACCCATATCCTCCTAAATCGTTCTTCTCGGCAACCACTGACTGCACTAATCTTGATTAGGTCCGTCTCATTAAGATAATAAAAACTTGTAACTGTAGCAAGCAGTTTATATATTAGGGCTGTTATGTTTTTTCAACAAGAATTAAACTAAAAAAAAACACGTGCGTTTTCAACTCTAACGCAGTAATAAATAATGATATCACGTTTCTGTAAACACGTCATATTAAGAGATCCAAAGCGGGCAATGTTCACGTAATATAAACCACTCCGATATATACCACTAATTTGTGAGCAGGGCTTCGACAAAAAGATCTCGCAAACAGCGCAGCACAAATTTGTTCACTTAGATGCCCAACAATATGCAGTTTACAAAACTGCGATATCTGTCTTTGGCGGGGAGTTGAGAATTTGCAAACTTCGTGGTTCAGTCTTTCTTGAAACTTACCAATTCCCGGAAATCTAAAAAAAAAAGAAAAGAAAAAGATTCAGGCGCTAAATTGATGTTCTCCTTCCGAGAGTCACCGGAACTTAACTTTCCCTCTGTAACACAACGAATTTAATTGAAATGTGTCGTAATTGCATTTCTTTCTCTCCATTTACAATTAATATACCGTTTTGCACAATGGGACGTGCAGTGTAGGTCGCGCCTATACGCCTCTGCCGGCTGCCGAGTTGGCATCAAAGTCTTGATGAGAGCGCTACCACCGAAGCCGGACGGTGACTCTTTGATCGTGGCCATCATTGTACGCCAGTCCCAAGAGGAAAGACCGTTCAGTGTCGCTTGCATCCTGCACCGCGCGGTCGAGGACCAACAGGTGAGGAGAAGGAGCACGTGGTGTATAAGAAGGCGCTAGACGACGGACGAGCGCACGGAAATCCCGGCCGGGCAATGGAGCCCGCGCCTACGTCTTCACGTGCGCTGCTTCCGGCGTGGGAACAATCCTCGTGGCGCGAGCAACACAAGGCGGCGGCCACCGTAGCGCGCATCACGCCACTGGCGGCAACGACGACCGGATGACGACGGCGCCGACGGAAACGGGAGGCGACCGGCGCTGCTCGTCCTGGCCGGTGAAGTTTCGTTTGCTACGCTCCCAGCTCACTTGGTCGGCGCAAATGCTGAGGAAGACGGCCACGTGCCCGATCGCTGACCCAGTTCTCAATCGCTACGAGCGAGCAACAACCGATAGTGCTAGGCTGATCGGCAGCAGCTTCTGACGTCTGTACTCCACCTTAAGTTCCATGCTGTATACAGCTAAACTAGGGTACGCGTCAGCCGACTGGGGAAAAAAAATTAAAAACGAGATTGAAAGAAAGCAAAGGAAGAAGAAATGAGGGGGGGGGGGGGGGGGGGGCGCTCCGATACACTCTATGAGGGTGGTTGGCCGGCGATGCTGTGGTATCGCCTGATCCGTTTAGATCAATGCGACTTAGCCTTGAACCGGGTTCTGCCGAGCCTGAGCACGACATCGTGGTGCATATTGACGTTGCTGTTCCTTTCGCCGCTCGTAATGTTCCCGCTGCTCTTCGGGAGTCTTAACTGCGTAGCCTTTATAGCGCTATCAGAACAAAAATTAAATCAGTTGCGAGGTGGGTTCCTCTTTTACATGTGAAAGTGTAGTTACGTCACTCTCTGCTTCGTATGGTACAGTTGCCACTGCCCGGCAATTGCAGGTTATGCAACCGTAATCTTTACCGGGAAACGCTTGCGGCAAAGGCTATACGCGAAGGCGAGCTTCCTGGTTCTTTTTTCTCCGCTGCAAAGGCCGGCGCCACCGCTGCTGTAGAGTTACTGTATATGCTACCGTAGCTGCGGTAGCACATACAGTAACTCTACGCTGCCGTCGCTGCCGCGGAGGCGAGCGCCATCTGGTGGTGGTGCAAGGAACACAGCGGCGCAGGCCTCCCGCTGTGATTGACTTTTTGCCCACGGACACGACAAATGCACTGAGGCGTAGATGTATGCTGATTCGCTGTAAAAAGCACCAAAGGTCCCTCCATTGTCCGCCTCTGATGGCTTCCTTACGGGCATGCCGTCTGAATCAACCTGAGGATTAGTAGCGCACACTGGGCGAGCCCTACTCCATTCTCTGGAAAGCGTGTAGCCGGCTCTCCTTAATCACTGGATGACACGAGTCCTAGCATACGCCGCACTGCACGGAGTTTGTGATGCGACTGCATAGAGTGTCGTCGGCAGATTAGATATCGCCGAAGCGATCGCTATCAGTGGCGGGCTCTAAATACTCAACGTCGCCCAATGAGGAAACGCTCTCACGCTAGACAAGTCCAGCGATACGGGCCCTCTTCGTCAGAAGCCGGCGACGTTCGGCAATGTCATGATTTGGCCGGCCTCCTCCAGTTGCGAGCCGCTCGTTCTATAGCCGGCAAGGAAACAGCGCAGAAAACACGCGCACAACTTCCCGAAGTTCACACTTTCATTCAGCGCTCGCACTACGTGAGCACAGGACCTGAGTGTGTGACCCCAAGTATATATAGCAATGCGAACGCCATGTTTTTCAGCAGCCGGGCCCTGTCTACGAAATGAACAGTGCGGGCTGCTACTTCGCGAATACATATCTTTATCTGCCTGACGCCTACTCCACGAGTTCTTCGTCAATGTGTATGTCGGTGAAAAGCGGCGAAATACGCGCTGCAACGTCACAGGAGTCCCAACGTCGAACAGCAAGCAAGCAGTCCGGGTGCTTTGCCAGCCAGCATAGCACACGTGGAACCTCTCCGGCAGCGGCGGCATGCAGCACTGCAACGCGGGCGGCTGCTCCGTGAGAGGAGGAAAGCGGCGTGAGGGGTCGTGCGCTGCGGAGGATGAAGGAAGCCTAAATTTGCGCCTTCTCGGAAGAGAGGCCTCGCGGAGCTGACCGCTTTTATATTTAGTGGAGTGGGGGAGGAAGGGATTGAGAGGGGGGGGGGGGGGCGACATTGTTGCCGCGGAGCTCACGACACACGCAGGGAGGAAAGAACCGGTGGGTAGAGTAACGCGTGCGCGACATTGCAAAACTATATGCTCGAAAACGCAGCTACATGCACAGGCGACGTGTAGATCTCGGGATGACGATAAGGAGCTCGGTAACTATACAGCCGGAATAAACCGCAGCCAGCAACCCACCAAGGACGACTCGGCGCCCCTGTTGCAAATGAATGAACACAGCTCGAGTGAACAGTGGACAGACTGTCCTAGGCATGTAGCAGCGGCCAGCCGTAGTGTGTTCCTTCTGAATAGAAAATCCGCACGAAAACGCAGATGTTGCATTACCGTGCAAGCGTACCAAATCGCCGAGTAGCCGCAAGAAACATGAAGCAGAAAACCTCGAGAAAGGATTACATACGTACAAAATGAATGAATGAATGAATGAATGAATGAATGCCCTCTTCGGCTGATAGGCAAGTGTTCGCAATATAATGCTAACCGTGTTTCAAGCTCTGCGGCGTAAATATGCTTGGTGCCACTGAACGAATATCAAGAAGCAGCTCGGCACGCCGAAAGGGCCTCTCGTCAAACCACATTCTTTGCTCAACTCGTGTTGACAACAAAGCAGCAGCACGCCCCGAGCGCCCACCCATTTCTTGGACGAAGCGGCGTGGCTTAGCCCGGGCCACGGTGGTCCAAGGACCCTTTACCAGTTAGAACGGGCTGCAAGACCCATCTCACACGCACCAACGTGCGAACTGGCGTTCTCGGTCTTTCGCAAAGGACGACGATATGCACACTGCGCCATGAACGCAGTAACCGCGCCGTTTCAGATTCGAAGCACGTATTATGCCTTGCAAACACCTCTGTACAAGGCAGCTGTGGGAAGCTCGAGCACGCGCACAGAAGCGTGCACACTTACGAGCTATTACGCCCCATTAAATACCCGCGCATATTCAAGCCATGCACCATGGTGCGACGTGAGTACAGCCGACCTAACGAAGCGCCAGCGCATGCATGCAAACGTGCTCCGAAACGGCGCCTTTGTGTAGGGGACCTTTCCCCGACTCCTTGAAGGACCACACAACAGAGAAAAATAAGTAGAAATGTGTTCGTTTAAAGAAGAAACGAAGGAGAGAAAAAGAAAAAAGAAACGCTCTTGCGGTAGAAGGCTTCGTAAGCGAGAAAAAATGCAATAACAAAAGACCGGTAACGATGCCGCCTTCAAGTACCCGCACCAGATCGCCATGACGTCATGGATTTCGGCGACGTCTGCTAGGGCCGAGGTAAATTTTTTTTTTTATCCGTAGAGATGGACTACATTGTACTCTAAAAGAGACAAAAGCAGATTTTAGCAAGTTTAAAGACCTCTTTTTACTGAGGCATAACAGCCCAAATACGAGAAAATACCTTGAAATTTGTGACGTCACACTGGCGTGCTAAATAAAGGGGAACCATGGCTTTCACCTCCTCTCCTAATTATGGGCTTACTCATGCGAAAAAAGAAAACTGACGCTAATAGAGTTCTGAACGGATATTATCTGTCTAAATATATCTAGTGTTTCTCTTTAGTGATTCTCGGAGGCAGCGCCACCCTCGGCTAGAGTGTCTACTGCGCTACAACAACGCTCATCGGCGATTCCAGAGCTAAAAATTCCCCACCAGGCCTGCTGAATAATCGCTAAGCTTACTAATAACCAACAAGAAAGAAGACGAACGACGCGCGTTTTTGGCAGCATCGCCACCGCCTCAGGATAGTTGGCGTAGGGACTCTGTCTTGGACACCAATAGGCTATAACATCAATCTGCACCCTACAACAAGAGTCGCAGTTTCGCCCGAAAGGCGAAGCATCGATTGCGATAGCAAATCAGCAGACAGCAATACGAAGTAAGGATAATACTTTTATCGGCCGTAACTAAATTAACAAGCGTGGTGTCAGTGTGCACGGCCAACATTAACACATCGGCCTCGATGACCGCGAGCACTCGCTGTCAAAACGCTGGCGTGAAAAAAACATGGCAACATCGGCGAGCGAAGTCACCCTTCGTGCTATCTCTTCAACGAAAACTGCGTGCCGAGAAGACACAGCACGCACAAAGCTACGAGCCGCCGACGCACCTAGACTGCCCCCAACGCAGATCGTTCTCAAGGCGAAAAAGACCGCGCGCAAGCGCCACATGAAAAGTTGCAGTTGCAGTGCTGGTCGACCAATGTCGGAGACGGCGTTCCAACAACGACTCTACGGGCAGTGTACGATGCAGTCGTCTCACTGCGCTGTGATGTCTGAAAGCCATAATGAGGACAGTGGTGGTCGCTCTGCTCGGCCACAGACATCGCACGCAGAGCTGTCAGGATCGTTCCGCGTAAGCCTCCGCAATGGCGACAGCTAAACCAAAGCTGACATCGGTGCAGTCCCTTTCCACTTGACGCGACCTCCTACTGGGCGAATGAGCCATCAGGGATCGTCTCGCTCCCTCGGGTGGGCAGCGGAGGAGCGATGGATGGATCTCGTCACGGCGAACGAGTTGCGCGCAGACTTTGGCGGCTGCCTTGCTGGAGCCGAGCCAGCGCGAGAGGGGCGACAGCTCGGCGCCCGTCCACAAGTCTCCGTTCCGCTCGGTTTACTGGACCCCCCCTTCCTGCACGAGCCGCCGGTCACGGCCTTCCACAAAGTGACACTTTTTTTCTGCGAAGTGCCCACGCACTAGCGGACGTTTCGCGGAAGGCGCATTCCGCCTTGCGCAACAACCAACGCGTTAACTGCACCAACACCAACCTTTACGTGAAATAGATGCGAGCGGGTCGCGTCAGATGTTTGCTTGACCCAACCCGACCACACCGTGGTTACAACTACGCTTTCTCAGCCAAGGGGGTCGTCGAGTAAGCCTATCCACGCCTAGCAGGCGACCTAACCCGCACCGAGGCTCCCATGGTCCGAATCGCTAGAGTACAAGACAAATCGGATTTCGCTATAGCGCAGCTACAACTAACAAAACGTCTTCAGCGCGACAGAGGGACGAATGACTGAGGTTTAAAAAAAAAAAAATGAGCCGGAAAGGGCAGTAAACCGGGAAGGTCCAAGGCGCGCAGAAGATAGTGCCAGCCTTGCCGCCTTTCCCTACAAGAACCACTTCTCTCTCGTAACCAATACTTTATATCTTTAGATTAGGGCAAGCAAGAGGAATTGCGTTCCGCTCGAGCACGCAAGCGGCCTGGGTCGCAGCGAAACCGAAACAGGCTTTGGGTTTTCTTGGGCAAGCAAGCAAGGCACTCCCGTCCCCTGCAAACAAAAATCATTTACAAAAAAAAAAAGATGTCGCTGAGAGACTGCCACTTACCGTACAGACAACATGATTATACAACAGGAATCCGCCCATCCAATCGTTCCTGAAATAGTACTCCTCGATTCGCTATAAATTCCACTCGCGCCAAACAAGCCCAAGCCACGCGTCACGCACCGTTTACCCACTAGCAGAACGCGACGTGTTGCTATTTCAAAAGAAGACGCGAATACGGAATGCGAAACGTACAAATTTTTTTCGAGCCGGAAATTCATACCTAGTCTCGCACGTATGAAAACTATCGAAAGGCGCGGAAGTAAAAAAAAAAAAAAAAAGAATCGTAAAGAAGGTCAACAGGCGAAAATACGCGGAGCTACGCCCAAGGCACATTGAAGAACCTCTCGAAGAGACTCGCGTCTTTAAAATGCCACGGCTGGCAAGGGCAGTGCACCTAGCAGCAACACCGCCTATATAGAAGCTAGCAGTGCAGGAGAGGGTGCCTTGACGGCGACGAGGTCATCGAGGCACCCTGCACCTAGCAACAGCACTCGTTCCTGCCGCTATATAAGGATCTCTCAATCGTCTCGAGCGTCCCTTTTCAGAAACTGTGCTGCACGATGCCCCAGCTCCAAGGGAGCTCGTTGCTCCGGCTAAGAAATTTAAATCGCAGAAGTAGCAGCACTACAACTACCCGCATACACAAATGAATAGGCTCAAGCAACGACGCTGTCGTGTAGCTATACGTGCACTTAACGTAATCAAGAACATGTTCCCAGCCCTTTTAACAACCTATTAGAGAGAGAGAGAGAGAGAGAGAGAGAGAGAGAGAGAGAGAGAGAGAGAGAGAGAGAGAGAGAGAGAGAGAGAGAACAGATAAAAAGGAAAGACGGAGAGGTTAATCAGACCCACGTTCGGTTTGCTACCTTGCACTGGAAGAAGGGTATATAAGGATGGAGAGAGAGAGCACAATTTAGAGCGTACGCGCTGTCGCAGGGGGAATAAAGCGTGCACACTTTGCATGAGCGTTGCAGACCACCTATACCATCGAACGAACGGTATATACTGTCGCGCACCGACGTGAGTACCGTACGAAGACCAGAGAATGAAGCTAGAGAAAGCACAACGGAGGTTAATTGCAGTGTTTAATTTAATTGTACAAATAATAAAGTAAAGGGAAATGAAAGTGGACGATAAGTCAACTTGCCGCAGGTGGGCACCGAACCCACACGTTCCGCATCACGTGTGCGGTGCTTGGATGGATGGATGGATGGATGGATGGATGTTAGGAGCGTCCCCTTTGGAACGGGGCGGTGGGTTGCGCCACTATAAGCTACCGCGGCGCCACCTCTCCGCAAACTTTCTAGCGTGTTTGTGTACATTAGCCCCGGAATGTTTAGCCAGCGCCGCCCATTCTCAAGGCGGCGGATGTGGTACGATTGTGAGTAACAGAAAGATATAAATCAGCCGCCATTCTACCCTGTGAGTTAAGTCGATGTACAGCGAAGCTGTCGCCGACGTTACACAGGCACCACCACCACAAGCGACGTATCCACATTTACACATTAAAAATTGTTCACGGTCCTTTATGCCCGATCACAGCAATAATCGATTCCCGAATACCAAATGCGCGTTTCTTTTAAAGAGTACCATACTGAACATCGATGTAACATCACGACCTAATCGGAAACACAATTACGATACAGCGCGAGCTGAAAACCGGCATCATCCTACGGGAAAACTCATTTGCATGGTTGCGCAGCACAAGTGCTGTGCGGTCTGCACAACCGCACAGATGCCGTCAGGACGGACGGACGGACGAGCGTCGACGTGACGCTTCCAACTCGCCCCGCTATAACCGCAGGCAGAAGCCGGAGCAACAGTGATCAGCGTGTCGACGTGCTCGCCAAGTCGGCAGCGGCCGCGGAGCGCTCTCCGGGAGGGCGCCCCGGCGCCCGACCCAGTTTTAATTTTCGGCGCAACCGCTGCGCAAGCGGAGGGAAAGCGTCGGAACCCGGGAAGCACAGCGACCGCTCACTATACACCCTCGCTTGCGAGGAACGGTATACGTGCACGGCGCGCGAAGAGAGGACACATCATGCGGAAAGTGAGCGCACCTCTTCTGCTCACTCCGAAAATAGTTCGGTGTCTGTACGCAAGGCGCGACAAATCGTCGCGGTCGTGATACGCACTCGCTGCACAGTGCGAGCTCAGTCCCGATTCGGCACGGTGTTCCATCACGCTCGGTTTCCAGTTATCGCTAAAGACACCCGTGCCCACAAGGCAACGCCCACGATGGACCTCTTCCAGGAGGAAGACGTGCCCCGCGATACACGTCCTGCGGGCGCATAACGCCGCCGACTCACTTCATCTGACGCAAGTAACGACGCCGGAGGGTCGCGAGGAGCGCATCCATTTCGTTTCATTAGAGCCGGGGGCGTCGGCTTGCGCAACGCACGCGGAAGAAAGAAAGAAAAACGCGCTCGAGGAGGCGTGCATTATATTTCGCAGCCTCGCTGCGAGCAAGGTCCTGGCGACGGCGCGTCTCTGCGTTGAATACCGCTTCCTCGGTCGGAACGCTTCGCGCGTGAGGGCGTGCGTAGCGCGAGACGTTTCTTCTACTTGGCCGCCTGACAACATCCCGGGGCATCGCGAATGCGCGCTTGTTGTACACTGCTAGGAACGCATGGCTCTGCCGTTCGAGAAGAGAAACAAAGGGGCTGACCAGAGAAGGGCGGCGCGATTCTGTCGCGACCAAGGCGGATAAGAGTGGAAATTCGGCGGCTTGCGGAGTGAGAACCAACAAAAAAAAAAGAGAGAGAGAGAGAGAGAGAGAGAGAATGAAAAGCACGGTTATAGTGGTGCCCGATTGGCTACACTACACTTGGCGTTAACAGAGCAACGTCCCCTGACACGTATGCCCTTGACACCCAGGCGCCTAGACTCGACGACCGCCTGGTCACAGGCGGTCGTTGAGTCACAGGCGGTGTGATCATAGTCATCATAGCAGTGTGACTATAGTCACAGGCGGTCGTTGAGTCTAGTCGCCTACAAGAAGCGTAACAGCGTTTTTGTGGCTTTATGCACACAAGAGCACTTCGGCTAAGGTTCCAGGATAGCGTCTTGAGGGAGCGGTCTGTCGGTCTGTCTAAGGGGAGAGCCATCAGTACGTGGCGGCCCCAAATGGTCCTCCCGGCGAAGCAATGGCTAAGCCCTGCGCGGCTTGGCCGACGGACTGAGTCGCGTCACGTGATCGAACGGAAGCTTGCGCGTTCGGAATGCGCTTCGCAGTCATCAATTTACGAGTACATTCCGAATAAACGATGAAGCGGGACCACAAATTAGGACTGACTGTATTTCGGCGAGAACAAGGCCAAGAACCGGCCAGTGGCGAGACGGACGAGTCAAGCGTCCCGGCTGCAAGGGCCACGTTAGTCCAGGAGCTCTGGAAGTCACGTGGCTCGGGCCACGAGCCTCGCACCTCTCGGCCGCCAGGAGGCGGCAGCACTTGGGTCATCCGCGTCGTCTGCTACAGAGTGCACAAGGACGAGGGCACGGTTGAGTTAAGGAGACGCCATGGCCAATAATAACAATCGTTTTATAATGGCATGGCCGGTTCACTTGAAACACTATCCCTACGTCTCCTACAGAATAAGGCTGACCAAGGCAAACTAACGGACAAACTTTATTTCTTTGGCAATTTCGCGCCCGAACCGTAGGGCCAATAACTTCATTAGCGAGTTATCGATTTTACGTGCGCAAATGGGAGTTTGGTTACACAACGAGACCGTTGCGCACGCAAAGCGCCACACCCAGCTTGCGTTGTTTTACAATCATTTGCGGTTCTTTCGTAAGCCCGGAAGTTTGCGTCCCCTAGCTTTGCGTATGCAATATAAAAAAACTCCCTATTGTGACGTCAGTGATTTCACAGTATGCTTTAGCGTATCTGGACCCGTTCTGCTGATAGAAAAGTTCCACGAACCTTGTTTATCAATAAGCTAATTGCTGCGAGCAGATAACGCAGTGTGCGTGTGTGTGTGTGTGAGTGTGCGAAAGAGAGAGAGAGAGAGAGAGAGAGAGAGAGAGAGTCACGAAGAGCTGAAGCAGGTATTCGAAAGTGGCGTCGCCGCCGGCCCCCTCTCTCGGCATCATTTTTCGCTTACCACACCTGCGCTCCTGAAAAGACTGGCCCATATTCCCACTACCACAGAAGTGAAAGCCATCTTACCCGTATAGCACAGGTTATTTCTGACATAACATATTCCAACTTGTCTTAATTTATTTTGCCCCTTCGAATGAATACTAATCACTAATACCTTTATACAAAAAATATTTTAGCAAGCGGCAGAGTGCAATAAATGCATCACTGTGATACACGGAAAAAAAAAATTCTGGGATTTTGCATGCCAGAACCACTATTCGAATGTGACGCCGGCCGTACAGTGGGGAACTCCGGATTGCGACCACCTGGGGTTCTTTCACGCGCGCCCAAAGAACGCTGCACGAGCGCATTTGCATTTCGCCTTATTCGAAACACGGCCGACACGCCCGGGGATCGAGTCAGCGACTTAGTGCTTAGCAGCGCGCAGCGCCAAAATCTTAGTACTAAGCCACCAGGGCGAGTACTATGATACTTGCTTGTACAATCTAGTTTCGGAGGCTCGCCCCGTTCCTGCGTGCGCTCGTTGCAGCTGCCACGTACCCAAACAATAGAAGCCAGAAGAAACGCACGCAACACTCTTGTTTTAGTATCGTTATTATGTATTTAATTTGTGAGCAACGTCATCCTACCTAGCTTTACTGCTACACCACGTCAACAAATTCTGCCCTGTGTCATGACGCCGCGATGACGTCGAAGACGCCACGCACTCGCATTCCGGACAACTTTAGTATAGTAGTTATCTTAAGCTTCACAACCTTCACGCTTCGTCACGTCACGTCACGTCACGTCACGTCACATCCGTCCGTCCGTCCGTCCGTCCGTCCGTCCGTCCGTCCGTCCGTCCGTCCGTCCATCCGTCCATCCGTCCATCCATCCATCCATCCATCCATCCATCCATCCATCGTTGTCCAGCGTGACAAGCGCCCTCAAGAACGAACAGCCTTACAGTAAATGAAATATAATACCAACAACATTTGCTCGCACCGCCCACCTTAAGAAAGAAAGAAAAAAAGGTTGACCTATAGACGGTCAGACACTGTTGCTATACTTTTCCAAGGCAACTTCAAACTCTGAAACGCCTGCGCATATGCAGTAAGGACTTGTTCCTTTTTTAAATTTTTTATTTTAATTTTTTTTTAATATAGCCGACAGCCACGCGTCATAAACGTCGAAAAGCTACGGCTTTGTTGTTCGGCATTTCGTTTGTGTCGTCGTGCAGCGCGGTATCAAGGTCCACAGCAAGCTGTCTCGTGACCTCGGGTGGATTAGTGCCTGTTCTCCGCTGCATGTCATGCCCTCCAGGGCTCCTTGCAACATTAGAAACGCACGAAATAATGACGATATATTCATTTGACTGACACAATGCGCACGGACTGTGCAAAATTTCACAGCACACGTGTTCATTTTGCTCTCCTTCGCCTTTTGTTCCCGTGAGAATATATGTTAACAAGGCCGACGTATGCTTCGCTCGGCTGCGTGTAGTTAGTTCGTTACCTATATATATATATATATATATATATATATATATATATATATATATATATATATATATATATATATATCAACGAAACTTTCTTCCCCCATACTCTTCCAAACACACCAACCAGATGGCTTTGGTGTCAGATCACTAATTCCTCTTAATAATCATCAAAGAAAAGTTCGACGAGTTACTAAGTGCTCGTATTTAAAAAGTTCAGGACCGCTGATCCTCTCGCCCAGATGGGCAGAGCGCCGGTCGGACCACTGAGTACGGTTACACCAACCCAGTATATTAACTGACACACAGGCACGCATGCAGTCGTGCAAAAAGTTGCCCGTTTCGACTGCACCTCGCCGGGCAATGAACTGAAAACCTTTCCGGCTCAAAGCTGTGGTACACGCCCAAGGCGCTCTCCCCTGGACGCGAGGGTGGGCGACAAAATAGGCGAGACGACAGGAGTAAGCGTGAGGGACAGGGTCCACTACATCGCCTAGCCGCTCTTTGCGGCTCGGCTTACAAGGGCGGCGGCGGCTCGCTCTGAAGAGGACCGAGACCTTCTTCCCCCCCTGTCCACGCCTGGCCCCAGCAGCTGCGGCTATAGCGCGCGATCAGGTTACGAGCAGCAGCGATGGGACGAGGACGCCGCGCATTCCTGACCGCATCTGGCCACGGCTCACCCTCACCCGTGTGTCCCCCCCCCCCCTCCTCTGACGAAAAGATGAACGCAGGCCGTAACCGCCTGCGTTGCGGCCAAGGGTGCAGGAGGCGGGGCGTGGTGCGGCGCTTGCCCACCGGACATGCGAACCCGCGACGGTGTGCAGCGACGCAAATGCGAGCGGCGAAGAAAGCGACAGACACGGATCAAAGGTGCAGGGGTCGTACGCGAAAGTTTTCAAAGCGTGAACATCCGGGATCCGGGACTTCCGGGATTGCGTGTAATGCCGCGCTGCTTCGAAGCTTTACGCAGCCTCTGTGATCGCAGCGCCCTCTCTGCTGTTCGTACACCAGTGCGGCATTACAGTATTGGAGGCCACGGTTTTGACATACTGCGGCCGCAACAAGGAGTTCATTCACCCCTTTGGCGAGTTTTGCAAACCCCCGTTGACGTTATTTTACCGATGTAGCTATGACTGTATATGCGAAAGGCGAGGTGTGAAAGCGCCCGTACATGTGTGGGCACCGTCGCTTTTCGGTGGATACTTCGCTGCAAAGTATGACATCGCAGCAGTGCAAGCGTGCGCCGTGGGAGAACAAGAGCGCTGATTTGCTCGGTTTCCCGAGTGCCGGGCTCCCAGTCCAGCCATAACTGTTATTTCGCCATCTTTGCTACGACCACTATACGATAACGAAGAGCACAACTCGCCTGTAACAGTTAACGAGTCACAATAACAGGAAAACGAAAGCGAAATCTCGTCCAGACTGGCACAGTGTACGCCTCGCACCTTGCCGATGATAAAAAAGACTCTGGACGGCTTTCGCGAAACGGCGCTACACGAATATCAGAGCCAGCGGAAAGCGCAAAACACCAGTGCGCGTAGAAACCATCCGACCGGCTGCCGTATGGCTGGATCACCCCGGGCAAGACATACCGTCAGATTTTCCCGTTAAGTATCCAACTGCTTCGAAAAGTTCGATGAGCCCCACGTCCGAAGAATCGGGCTTTTTTTTTTTTTTTGACGCACGTTTGTTTACCATTCAAAACAGAAAACACACGTTACGATTGCGTGATCCGACGTCGCATCCCAAAACCGTATGCGCAGAAGTTTTCAACAGCTGTCATCAGGAACCAGCGAGTTCCAACATAGCCTCCTTCCGGAAGCGTCGCGCGTCCATATATCGGCCACCGCAACTTACCACGCGTCTATACCGCTAGAAGTCCAAACCGGAAGTTCGACTTTACACGCAACGGAATGAAATCTTTACACTAGGCACCTTATACTCATCAAAAATAGCGTATACAGTAAACGGCCCGCTGTTAGAGGGAACGCATGAGTGTAGAGCATTGCCTTCTGGCAGTTGCACAATCGCCCAGCATTGCAGAACCCTACTTCTGATTGGTGGTACCGGCAACTCCCAGTGCCCCCTTGCGGTGCGTGCATTGACATATAGGTTCGGTTCGCCGCCACTTGCAGTTGAGGCGCCAGCAAAGTGAAAACAGCAAAGTAAGATCCTCACATTGAGGTGTTCTTTTTAACAGTGGACCGCTGCAATACGCAGCTCAAAAGAGACCACTACTAGTACTACTACCACTAGCACTACTGCTGCTGCTGCTGCTGCTGCTGCTGCTAATGCTGCAACAACAACAACGCAGTAGCATGGCTGTTTAAAAGTTGCGACAGCGTCTCCACTCTCTCGCGCCCATGACGGGTGTCCCCCGAGTACCCGACAGCAGATGGGCAAGCGTGGAACGGAGACAGTCTGGCCTCGTCTTGCGGCGCCAAAGCAGCAGGAATCCCGCCGAGGGGAAAGCAGCGACGAAGCTGGGGGTCGGGGACACGGGGGGAGGCTAGACTTAACACGTGCCGCCGATAAATCAGCGGGAACGTGAACAAGTGAAAGAACACTCACTCACGCACTAACAATGAGCATTGTATGCACAGTTGTCGCCCGCGCGTGTAAAGTCGAATGAATAACGACAAGTGGTGTGCACCCTAATAATCACTCGCAAACGGCGGTGATTGCGTATCCGTGCTGCCTTTCTTTCTCTACTTTCCTGTCGCTTTACCTCCCCTTGCCCAATCTCCCCAGCGTGGGGTAGCAAATTGGATCTTCCCCTCTAGTTAACCTCCTTGCTTTTTCTACCGTCTCTCTCTCTCTCCGTTTTTGATCCACGGCAATCTTCGCGCGTGGCTTTGGCATAGGCAAACGACGCCCGTCAAACGGTGCGAATGAAGTGACCGCGAGCGGCGCAATGGTGATTTCCGTGCTGATCTACAATAAGCATTCGTCACTCTCGTATCCAATTGCTTCCGAGTCATAGTACACTGCCCCGTAAAAAGCAAAACAAAGAAAAAAAATTAACGACAAGCATTTGTTCTTGCGCTCCGCTACTTGTACCTTACGACCGAAACGAACAGCTGCGTTCGTAGACGAGGTTCGTTTCACTCATTCCGCGAATATATATATATATATATATATATATATATATATATATATATATATATATATATATATATATATATATATATATATATATATATATTCCGCGTAAATACGCGGGACTAGCCAGCTCTGGAGAGCCTGCCACTTCCGTCAACGTTGCTCCTTCTCGAATTCATTCCGTGTATCAACAGCGTTTCGAAGAGCGGACCTTCTTGCTGCAAGACAACCGTAACGTATGCATTCCGATAACCCTACATGGTATGATTAACCGTTCCGGATGCATAAGGACTGCGTGAAAGTATAATACACTGTTCACTAACACTATTATGCGTGCGTGTGCGTGTGTGTGTGTGTGTGTGTGTGTGTGTGTGTGTGTGTGTGTGTGTGTGTGTGTGTGTGTGTGTGTGTGTGTGTGTGTGTGTTGGTATTGAACGTGTTACGGCATACACTAGAAGCCGCGGTACATTTCAAAGCAAGTCAAAGCCAAGAACCCGCAACAGCTATCGTCGTACAAAAAGAGAGCAAAGGGACGACAGGAAAGGGGACCGTGCGCAGCGACTGAAACCCCCTTTCATAAGGCTAGGCGCTGCGACTGTGAACTGCCGAAGAGACGGAGGGTGCAGCCAGCCGGAGGGCATGTAACCGTAATTCTAGCTAGTCGTGCACACCCTCCTGCAGCCCCGCATGCAGCTGGAAGCTGCAATTAGGCCACCGGATGGCCCGAGCATCCTACCGACGTCATCTCCCTCTCTCTCTCTCTCTCTCTCTCTCTCTCTCTCTCTTTACCCGCTTCCTGCGCGTGTGAGAAGAGAGCAACAGGATCATGTGCAACGCACGCAAGGCAGACGAGAAAAAATAGAACTTAAGTCGTATTCATGCACTTATTCCCTCTTACGGAATAACGCAAGGCTGCAGCGCTGCAACCGACATCTCGTGACGCTTTGGTCAACCACAAACCCGCGCAAATCGGAGCGCTATAAATACATTTCATCACGCGCGCTGTGCATCAGAAACTGTGCCGCAGCAACACACATTCCCACAATCTATTCTGTGTTGTTTCAGCGGTGCCCTCGCTGAAAAGAAGAAGACAGAGGGCGACTATACGTCACTGATTGTTGCTGGCAACACCTTAAGACCAGCAGCTAAATATGACATGGTTATTGTAATGGACCCTCTTCGCATTTGTAAAGCTAGCTGCCTTGCGAGGAAGATTTCCCAACTAATGGACGGCTTAGTCATATTTGCAAACAGCGCGTAGATGTACATTCTGCGTGTATCATGACATGGAAAATGTAGGCGGGGCCCTCGTTACGAAACTATGCGCTAGAGACAATCCGCAGCAGGTACAGCTAGCACTTTGTCTTGATTTGAATGATGGCCGGGGCCACCATTAGTTGCCACCATTAGCTGGGCAAACGTGAGGTGCAGAGAAGGCGAAGTTACGTACGAGGAATTTTAAGGGTCTCTCTTGCAGGTTTGTATGCTCTAGCAGAAATAAGTGTCACAAGGTGCAGCTTAGATATGACATTTCTCAATCGAAATTTCGTCTGAGTAACGGTCCTTAAAATCTCGATTTCAAGAAATATACGCTCCCAAATTCGTTTTACCTGCAACTGCCGAGTGTAGTAAGCATAATAACTTATTGTGATTGTGTTGTGCTTCGTTTATATTTCTTCGTTCTTTCTTTTTTGTCTGCTTAGGCGGGTAAAATATTCATGTCATCGCCCTTTCTTCGTTGTGTCTAAAACCAAAGCATACCCCTCGCAACGGTCTTGCTCGTAACAGAGTCATTCAATTGTGCTGAAGACAACAGCATCCATAAATATTCTGACCACACACATGCGCAGACGGCGAAGGAATCGAGGCACACGGCATCGAACCGGGAGAAAAAAGTTGAATGAAAGAAAGAAAGAGGGAAGCAAAACAAGAGAAGTCAGATGAAAGGAGCACGTCGGAGGAGATGGAGGGGAGGAGGACTCGGCCGAGGGAAGGAGAAAGCAGCAGTGGCATCGGCAGCGGCCGGCGCCGCCGTCGCTACATCCGAGGCAGACAGAGCAGAAACGCCGGAGCCCAGTTATTACCGTGCTCGCTGATTACAGGTTCCACCGCTCGCGACGCGAGTGAAGGAGAGGACAGCGAGAGAGTTTGGCAGAATGAAGAAGCCACGGCGGCGCCCACGAGAAGCGCAGCAGGAGGAGGTCGAGGAGGAAGAACCGACTCCCGCAGCACTCGGCAGCCGAGCGCATTGTTTCTCTCTCCGGTTTTTAGTTATCCGTCCTCGCGCGGAAGGCGCCACGCACGCACACACACACGTCGTCATTTGCGGGCGGCGGCGAGGCGCCTGCAATTGTGACTCCGCACGGCGGCGGTGGTGGTGGTTGTTGTTTCGCATTCGTCCCACTACCGCTGCCGTAGCAGTGCCGGCTGGTTGGTGCTTCACGGGGGACACGCTCATCAAGCCCCGTTTTCAAGACGCTAGGACCTGCCCTCGAAAAGGGGATTCCACAGCGCCGCGCGAATTTCTTTTTCTCGCTCTCTTTCAACCTGCTCTCGCACATTAGCGTAAGTCCAAATGTGCACCCCCCCCCTCCCGCCCCACGTTCTTTACCTCCGATAGACGGCACTCCCCCACAGCCCGCGTCCTCCTAATTTTGGGAACTTTAAACTAAAGGCTCAACCAGACGTACGCGTTCCAATGCGTCCGCACACGCCGCACTGACTCGACGTCGCGCCGCGCCCGACGGAGGAAGAGGGCGCGCACCCAAACGATGCACGAGTTGCCGCGCGTAGCCGCGCGTCTCGCCGCGGCGGCGCAGTGTTGCTAGCTTGCCATGTTCAAGGCAGTCTAGCCGTCGCTTAACGGCCATGTTAAGCATGTGTGTTACATATTGCAAGAAAACACAGACTTCACCACCACAGACTTCACGACGCGCGCGTGGAGCCGGAGAGATTGCTCAAACACATCACGCTAGGCATCTCGGAGACGACGAGTGCGCCACCTGTCGCTGTCATGAAAAAATGCCGCACCGCCATACGCGGTGCAGCCCAGCCGATGCTGAGACTTCCCATTCTAGGCACTCTACCCGGGCTTGCCTGAACGTCGCGCGAAGAGTCGTTCCGGAAGTGACGTTGGCTTGCCGTGGTCATGTGAGGTGCGTCATGCTACTGACGCGAGCGGCAGCTTCCGGCGCGGGCGCGAAAAACCTAGCGGCTGTAGGTCTCCACGCCGCCGCGCGCCTACACGCGAAACAGCCTCCGCGCCTGACGCCGTACGCGCCCAGGCGTGGTGCGGCGCGTGCGGGCGCATTGGAACGCGTACGTCTGGTTGAGCCTTAAGGGGTCTGCAGAACTGCGGAGGGAGGGGGGGGGGGAGAGGGATAGAGATTCATGTCGTGGGTTGCAGCTGCGAGGCATGGCGCAACTGAAAGCGAGAACAAACCCAAGCCATCCAAAGCGGAACGTACACACAGACACACACACATACATTCGCGCACACACAACGGGAAAAACGCCGAAGAGAGCGAAGCTGCCTTCACCGATTCCACGCCGCGAGAGAGTCCGGCTTTGGGAAACCATCATCCCAGAGCGCATTATCTGTGCGCGCTCATTGTGATCTCCGCGACTGCCACGTACAGTGCAAGGTTAGCCCGAATTAGAGGGTACTGTTTTATTCTCCACACCCGCCATTACACAGACCAAAAAAAATTCACCGACGATTACGACACTCCCTAATGCGAAATTTGAGCGCAGCTCTACACGTATTTTCATTTCGCGATTTATTGAGTGGCGCGGACAATATCTCGTGCAGCACGTTGCAAACGGAGGGAAGCGTTGCAAAACAAGTAACACTCAATCACAACGATAGCGGCAAGCAGAGTCGGCGATGGTCGAAAATTTTACCTGCGAGTTAAGCGCGTCGGATTTTATACAAGACTCTTCGAAGGTTCCAGGGTAATAAGCTGGTGCCTGTGTACTACACAATTCGCGTAGTAGGAATGAAGAAAAAAGGGCTTATTTGCTTAGTTACACGGCTCCAGTTACGGAAGCCCACTCCATGCAGGAGCAAGTTAAACATACGTGTTCACATCAGGACTCTCGGCCCCCACTGCACGAAAGTATCCGCTTTTAATGCCGTCGTCCTCCCTAAGCGAGTCGACTAGGGAATCTGAGGACTGTATCGCAGCAAATCACAATCGCCGAATCCGTTGCGATACCACGCCCATGCTATCGCAACGCTCCGCAGTAATCCCGCCTCCGAAGCCGCATGGCATGGAATATGTCAGGATAGCAACCTGCGAATCCGGGGTTGTCGTCTTTCTTCGGTAGCATTTAATCTTGGACCTTTTCATCATTAGTTCATTAGTTAAGGCCATCAGGTAGTGGCAGTGGCCTTTTGTGGACCCGTCAGCAGTCGGTGTCCGCGCTGCGTTGATAGGCGCTGATGGATGGGTGGGGGTTGCCTCGTGGCAAACGTCTAATCAATGCCCTTGGTCGTGTTGAGACCGAACAATGGCCAACAGCGGAGGGAACTTGGCCTCCGAAGTTTCGTGACTATGCGCCCAGGGTCTGTACTTGCGCTAGAACCGTTCCTAAGCGCAATTATCGAAATCGGCCGGCCCAATGGCAAGGTGCAGTTACGAAAGAAAAAAAAAACATTGTGAATGGCCGCATGTACAAAGTATTTTGTGACAACTGAAAGTAACTGCATCACAAGCTGTTGTACGTACGCAGGACTTCAATTAGGGCAAGTTCGTTCATTGCTAACTTGCGAGAAAGTAGCAGACAAAAAAAAAAAAAATCAGCGCCCATGTACTGTGCTTCCTTGTTCCCTGCCTCGATGACCTCCCCGTCGTATTTGCGCTGCGTTCTTCCCGAGTGAGCGCGCGCTGGCAGAGCGTTTCGATTAAAGTCCACTTGAGACACTTCCTTTCATTTCCCGCGGACATTCCGCAAACCAATTGGAACGGTTCCCGAAATGACACCAGTAAAGTTTCGTTCGTTCTCTGTCCTCGCTTCACCGTTGGAACTTGAAGCTTCTCGGACGATGATCGGCAGTTGTTGATCAAACGCAGGCAGGAAACGATGAGATCAGATGTACAAGAAATATTTATACGTAAACTTTTCTATATACATGGCAGGTAAAACAAATACATTACAAATTTGAACAATTGAGAAACAAAGTCTCACTCTTCGACTGTCTCAATGACTGTTAGAGCCCAGACTCGTTTTAACGTACATAGTACGGAGGCTCACTGATCTATCAGCAATCCTGATTTCAGCCAAGTCTGAGGGACAACATGTCGTCCCGATTTTTATAGCCCAAATACACAAAGAAAAAAAAAGGCGGTAGGGCCGTTGGTCCGTCCCACAGGTTCAGTTGCCAATCAGAGTCAACCGTTTGTCAAGCCACAACCCACAGGGATGGGCTTACTCTTAAAAATAAATATATTGGAAAACAAAGCTCTTTTCCTTCTTCCCCAAAACTCTTTTGCCCTCTCATTTCTACGTAGTTAGTGACGGGCTTAGCAAAACCCGCCAGGCCCGACCAAGTTATCGCTAGACCGCCTCAAATCCCAACGGCGTCTAGGCCGCAAATGTCTCGGAAGCAGGGGCATCGACACCACGTAGTGCCGCTGTACTCAAAGTTTGGCCGTGTGGGAGACGGATGGCCCTCCTTGTCCTTCAAACTTATTGTCTACAAGACAAAGTTCTCCGAGTGCGTGTTTACAAGACGCCGCCGTCCGAATGCACTCTTCACGTGTGCACCGCACCCCTACAGCGTGCACTGTATAAGCTGGCCTTCGACACCACACAGGCAGTCGCACCCAACAACAAGGCTGGCGATTGCGTTCCGGACGCGTAGCAGAATAGATCCCTGCTCCGTATATGCGGCACGGGGTCAAGGTTGCTAAGCCCTTCTTAACCGCGGCGGCGCCTTCAGGTACTCGGGCGCCAGACCCACCATACCGTGTACAGCGGTCCCTTTCAAGGCTGGTCTGTGCGGACTCGTGTGACCGTCGGCGGACTGCCAACACCGTGCGCACAATACCGACTTCCCGAAATCGGCACTCGCCCTACTGGCGCCTGCCGCGACGACCCAACACCGCGCGTTCCGTGACCCCACATAACACAGAAACGGTTGCCCCGCTGACATGAGGGGGGGGGGAGGGAAGGGCACCCCCTCTCTATACACACAGCACGTGGCCGATTCGTGACACTTAAGAACACGAACAATCAGAGCGACCTTACAACACCCATTCCGCGAGCCTGATTTATACTCGAGAGAGCCCGCGCGTGGCATGCACCACCTAAGGTCCGAGTGATTCAGCTAATGCAGAGTGCGCTGGGACTCCTGACGATGACTTGGTGGCGCAACTCACCGCCCCGTTCCAAAGGGGACGCTCATAACATCCATCCATCCATCCATCCATGACGCGGGGATTCGGCCCTAGCTTCGCGATTGGTTACGCTGGGAAGGTCGAGCTCTCGCATCCATCAACCGCCAGAACGTGTAGATGGCTGCAGTGCAGGTGCGACATTGGCCTCGCCTTCGCTTGCCACCGCGGTCGCTCATTTGCATGCTGGCAGGCTATTTTAGTGCCAGCCGCGCCGCTTCCCCGCGGCGGGCGCCTTCTTTGTTTTGAATCATGTCGCTGCCCCGGCGGCGCTTTCAGATCCAACGAAACTCCAGCAACAAACTCGCCCCTGTCCCTCTCGCGTAAAAAGAAAGAAAGAAAGAAAGAAAGAAAGAAAGAAAGAAAGAAAGAAAGAAAGAAAGAAAGGAAAAAGCGGTTCCACGGAACGCGGGAAGTTGCGTAACCACGTGGAAGCCACAAAAGCCGAAAGAGCAAACAAGGGCAAGCAGAGCGCGCGCGCCAGTGCGGGACACCGTGGAAATATCCAGTAGCGAACTGGCAAACAACGCATGTGCATGGCTTAACACGCCTGCTCATGCAAGCGTTGAAGTAAAAGAATAATCCATACGCAAGTGACAACAATGGCTGTAGCTCAAAGACCAACATCAAGGGCGCTTTATTTGTTTGTTTATTTAATTCGTTGTTCCTTACGTACTGAATCCACCATATCGCGGCGTTGAGAAACGAGCCTTCTACTTCATGATTAGTTGTTCGACTGCCGAATGGAAGTGGGACTGACAGGAGCTACGCGCGAAAGCTCAAGCGAGGCAGATCTTATACGAAACAAGAGCTGGCAGACTACCTGCACAACCGGAAGCGAACAATGAGCGGATCTGGTCTCTTCAAACGTAACGGCTGAGCGTCCGCGACTTTGTATATTGGGACTGCACCCATCCCTGCGCCACGCCGAGCTATGCAGTGCTTTTGTCAAAAATATGCGGGCTACTCAACCCTTCGCCGTATACATCGTTCGGCTATGTGGCGCAGTTCCCCTGGAGCTTCTGACACTACATACCTCTGTATATGCGAGTACGAGAGTTTCTTTAGATCCCCGAGGGGTTGAAACTATTGTACACCACTGGAATTACTTTTAAAAAGGCCGTTGTTAGCCTGGCCGTGTCACGCAACGTCGTAGCCCGAATATTCATGACAAAGAGTAGGCCAGACAATTTTCGAGTAAAGTATTTTTCCATAAACAGGAACGCAACTTTCGACCGCAGCAAGTGACAAGTCGGTGCTAAAGGCAGGCCAAGTGGGACCGTGATTCCGCGTTGCCAAAAGCGTTCGCAATTGCATCATGGTGCACGGTGCCCATTCGGCAACCGGAGCATCGCAGCTACATAGGAAAGGGCGAGATTCGGCGTCCCCTCAGCGCACACGAAGCAAGCGGAGTCCGCAAGAGGCTGCCCTTGTGCGTGTGTAGCGAGCTCATCGCAACGCCTGCAGCGGGGACGCTGGTGGTGAGGGGGGGGGGGACTCCATGGATGGGGTGCGGGTGCTTTCACCCCCTTTACATGTAGTCGCCCGGGCGAAAGTTGCGGGTGGAGAGCGCAACCGGAGCTGCGGCACGCAACCGGGGCCGAGGAAGAGAGAAAGCGGGCAGCAGCAGCAGCAAGCACGCCGTGGGGCGTCGGAAAGGCGCCCTCAACAAGGCTGCCCCTTGTGCCGCCGCCGCCCGCCGCCGCTGCTGCTGCTGCTCTGGCGGTCCGCCGTCTTCCACTCTTCATCCCTCGGCCGCCCGCAGGCTCGAGACGAAGAGGAAGGGGAAAGCCGAAGAAGTAGAAGACTGCCCTCCCCCCCCCCCCCCACCACACGGACAGCCCGCTCTCGCTCGGTCGGGAGGAGACGCGGCGGAAACGCTTTTCGAGCCACACAACGGCACGCCGGAGAAAAGTGGTGCGTGTGTGCTCGGGGACCGTCCAACATCGTAGAAGAAAAAAAGGGAGAAAGGTGGGGGAAGGGGCAGCAAAGTGAACGCGACGGAAACTTCTCGGAGCGCCGAAATCGGCTCGCGACTCATGCGAAATGCGCGCGCGTGAGTGCGCAAACAAGTTGGTGCTGCGGCAGCGGTTGAAAGTCTACATTTAGTCTGTTTCGGTCGATTCACGCAATGCTGGACCGCTTTATATATAGAGCGACCACCTTACAGAAAAGGAATACGTTGGCTTGCTCAGTGGTACAAAAACACATACCGTGTGCTTCATTATCCGTAGTTACTCTCTAGTAATCACAGTGGTAAAGTGTGCCGATAAACGCGCCAGGGATTTGTGATGGAGAGCAAAAATTCAGAGCATCACGAGGGGGAGGTACTGTCTTGCAGTTATCGCCTGCCACCGACAGCGCACTCGTGGGGTTTACAGTGAGTGCGTAGTCTAGTAGTGAGACAACATCGATAGATCCGTTCATGAGTGATGACCAAAAAGGAACATGCGATTTGGAGCCATTATGGACTTTTTAACTGGTTCGCTTCACATCCACTATGCACTTTTCACAAGGGGTAAATTAGCCAATACTATAGTGACCGAAGATACGAAAGCAAAAAAAAAGACAATAACAACAGTGCAACATTGATAGCAGGAAAGGCAGCAGTGTGGATTAAAGATAAGACTAGAGTATGCATATTCTGGTTTATATTACGACAAAAAAGAAGCGGGGTGGGCTGGAGCCTTCATTTTTCGCTTGACAATGACACTGGAATGGTCCTGTTTAACACAATAGAATTCTTATCTTTAACGTATTCGACTTCCAAAATTGTAAATGCAATGAATGCAACAATTAGTAAACGACGCAATTCCATTTCGCTGCAGACAAAACTTAATAAAAAGGAATAAGAAAGTACGGTAAAAAGTGCCTTTTTCTATTTATCCACCAGTAGCGGCGCAAGCCACAGTGAATCGGGCGCGGCACCCTACTTTACCGCGTTGTAAAAGGAACATTCCAGAAACATTAATAATAGCGGATTATGCGCGTGTTTTGACAGACAGCCGCCTCCAAGCAAGGATAAAAAGCACTGAAAGAGCGACGAGGAAGCTTTGTAATAACATAGGAAACAGACGAGCAGATATGCATTCCGCGGCGAGGGAAAGTGTGAGAGTCTCGAGCCGGCCTGGCCGGCGCCTGTCGCCATCACTACTAGGCCTAGTTCCCACGTGCAGCCGACGACAGGCAGCGCGCAGGAGAGCTGCAGCCTAACTGCAGCCTCGCCAGCACTAACTGGAGAGAGAGCACGATAGCGCTCGCGCGCGCGAGCCAAGCGACTGTTTGCGGAAGCGCACCATGCGTGCAGCCTAGGCTAACCTCCCCCTCCAACTCTGGGGCCGAGCAGCAGAGAGGCAGTGCGCGGCGGAGAGCAAGTCAGGCGATGAAGAACATGCCAGAAACAAAACTGCAGCGGCGGAGAGGAGCGGTGGGAGGAGGAGAAAGAGAAACGGAGGAGGAGGGTGCAGGTCGCGGGCAACGGTTGTTACGCAACAACAGCGCTCCGCTGGCCGGCGCTGCTGCAGCGGTGAGAGAAAACGGAAGAGAGCTGGGAGAGAGAGAGAGAGAAAAAAAAGCGGCCGCCGACGCCGGCTGCCATTGTTTACGCGCCCCAGCGGCGTCGACCGACCGGCCACCGTCGGGCCCCGACGTCGACGATCCACGGAAAACACGAAACAGCCGCCGCTTGCGCGGCCCCACGGGAAAAAAAAAATAGAAAAAGGAAACGATGCAGCATAGGAGGCACACAGTACAAAATCAGGCGAGAGGAGAGCAAGAACAAAACGTAATAAAAACAAAATGGCGTGACGTGGGGCCTGGTAGTGGGTGAGGTAAAGGGGACTGTAGCGTTCGCGGTGGCTTTGAGTCGGCGGCGAAGTTTAAACACGCAGAGACGCAAGGGAAGAAGGGAAAGCGCCAGGATTCTGAGAGGAGTCGCATATCCGACCGACCGACACCGTGCACCGTTGGCTGCTGCGGGGCCCGACAAGTGGAGCCCACCGCGCGGCAGCACCACATTTGTCTTGGCTGCTCGGGCCGGAATCTGCTGACACAGACGGCAGCGCTAAACAAAAGGTGGGGGAGGATTCACGTCGAGCTGGGAGTGACAGGAACCGAGCCGGCGCCAAGCAACTATACAAAAAAAAAAATGGTGCACACCGGGATCTCGGCGGCTGACTTCCGCTCCCGTGACATGCTTTTATCGATGTCGTGACAACGAGGTCCGAAGTATTCCGCGACGGTCGTTGCAGATGTGGCATACCGTATGCAGGATTGATTCAACACAACACTGTAAAAGGCAGAGTTAAACGTGAATGCATCAAACCTGAAAGCGCCACAAATCCACAAAGAAAATCCACGAGGGCAGCTTAGGAAGACACTGATTTTAAAAAAATCTGTTTTTGACAGCTGAAACCGGGAACTATGGCCTTTCCGGGACAGTCACTATATCAACTTTTAGCTGACCAGGAGGCCAGCAGATAGGATGGATAAAGCTATAGTTAGGGTGGTTTGTTGGGCAAGTTGATGAATGAAGGCATGAACGCTCCAGCAAGGTGAAAAGACACGAGCACAAGTAGAATGAGCACGCAGCTAGGACAAACCGTCAAATCTATAATTATTCAACAACTACAAACAAACTTCGCATCACTGCGAGAAGCAACTGTACACTGTCTCACCAAGGGACAGCTATGGTGAGATCGTGTATTTAGTAGTGGTGCGCAGTACGTTGCAGTGAAGGCTATGGATGGCGTCAGACAACCAGAAGGGGTCTTCCATTGTCCACCTGTAAACGCCCTTAGAATTCCTACGCGCAACACCCGAGGAAGAGCGTCAGGAAAGGTTCAGCAGCGCACAATGGGCGAGCCCTCCTCCACCCTTCTCTGGAACACGGTGCCAGCTCCTCATTACTGACTGGCTCACGCTAGCCCTCACTGCAGGAGTTTGTGAGACGGAGTGTACACGTCACCGCACGTGGCAGCTAATAACTAATACCGCACGCATACGCCCTCTCGCTTCAGCAGTGATCGCTCGGGCAGACCACACCCTTTTACTCACCGATAGTTTTTATTTGTCTTTAAAGCTGCCATGACAGCTGCACACAGCCCGCAGACACGGCAGAGGGAGGCTGATAGACGACACGTGTATTCATCACGGAGAACGATCACGCCCAGCTAGCAGAGAAAGCAACGAAGAACGATGGAAAGCACGTAACCAAGAACAAATGCGGGGTGGCAGCGATGGTTCGAACTTTCCTTTCGGAGAGGCCGCAAGGGGGCGCCGAGCAGCGCAGTACTGCTTGCATCGCGCTCTGCGTTTCGATGTGTTTTTTGGTAGACTAGTGCATCCACCCACGGTACCGAGATATCAGTCGGCTCGTGAGGATACAAGGAACACGGGTGTGCTACCCACTTGGCCCTCGGCGACGCTCGTGAAGTCCAGCGATCCTACAAAGCCGGACTACGGGGCAGCATCGGTAACCCGACGCCAGCTCAGCGCAGCAGCCGGTGCTGCTCCGACGCGTGAGGAACGCGAACGGCAGCAACCGTTCTGCCTGGGCATGGCTACGGGAACGCTTAGCGAACTTCAGACGACGACGAGAATGCAAGGTGAGACAACACCAGCAGAAAACATGGATGCAACAAATGTAGACAGAACAGAAGACGGCATAACAGGCTCCGCTCGCCACAACGCCGGGGAACGCCAGCGGACGGACGACGACTGGCAGACAGTCCTGACACTACGGCAAAAGAAGCAGCAGGCTCGAGAGCGCAAGCGACAAACGGACTCAACGGGCAGCACTAACCCGGCGAAACTAAGGAAACGACGAAGAGGCATACCCAAACTTCCTCCTCTTCCTAAGGATGACTTCAAGATAGTTATCCGACCACACCAGGGACTGCCTTTGAAGACTATCAGCACGCCGGCCCTCGCCGAAGCGATCGTCATGGCCTGCGACTACCAAATAAGAGGTGAGCAATTTTTGCTCCGTATAAAGCCCGGCTCCAATATCGCCATACTTTCGACATCGAGTCAGGAGGTCGCGGAGCAGGCACGCCGAGTCCACTCCCTCACTATCAACGGACGTTCGCATGACGTTAACGTATACGCTGCCACCGGAGAGGAAGCTATCCGAGGAGTTATACACGGACTTCCACCCCGAACGCCACCGGAGACCATCATAGCAAACATACGTATACGGACTCAAGGCGTCGAACTTATCCAAGCAAGAATGATCGGAGAAACAAAGAGTGCCGCCCTTACTTTCTGTGGCCCGTCACTACCTCGGGTGGTGTACTACAACGGAGGCGAACTCCTGTGTCATCCTTACCGTGCTACTGTTCAGGTGTGCAAAACATGCCATGGAAAAGGGCATCGGACAGACGTCTGTCCACAGCCGGACCTGCGAGTGTGCCGAATTTGTGGACTCAGAAACCCAGTGGACGGACACCCGTGTGAGCCAAAGTGTGCCTCGTGTGAGGGTGCCCACGTCACCGGGGACCGCAGCTGCCAACGACGCCTCAAGCAACCGAAAAAACCTCAAGTCAGAAAGAGCACTGACAAGTGCAATGAAGGGCAGAAAACACCTCGCTGGTTCGCCTCAGAGGATGAGGAATCGGACTACACAAACGGCCATAGGAGCGACCAACGCGACCGACAGGGAAGGACGAGATCGCCATCTCCACACCGACTGAACGCTCGGTCCCGATCAGCGTCACCTCACCGGAGCAGATCCCGCTCTCGAGCACGAGAGCGCGTCCAGGGAGGAGAAGCAAGACAGACGCGACGATCATCCAGAGAAGCACCGAAGGCGGCCGGCGTTCTGTCAAATCCACAGGTAAGCTGGGCAGCGGTCGCGTCCTCCACAACCAAACCTATCACACAAAACGAGGAATACAAGAAAATAGTTGCCGAAAACAGACAACTTAAGGCAAGCTTGGATAGCATGAAAACTGAACTTGAAACACTTAAACGACAAATGGCAAGCATGATGACGCGCGGAGGAACCCATAAGACAAACGCACCCGCACAACTGTCCAACACACAGACGAACCCAACACAGACCAAACCACTATCACAAACGCAGCCTATATCACAGATGCCTACACCCATCACTCATCTGGAAGGGAAACTAGACAATATGTGCGCACAAATGCAATTATTTTTTGCAGAGCTTCACAATCTTAAACGGTATGTCGACGACTCGCTCAAAGGAGCCAAAAAAACGCGAAAACGTCGTAGCAGCCTAAGCCCGGAGAACCGAGATCCAAAGGTCACCGTAACCACAGACACAGAACATTTCGAGAGCCCATACTCTGGCTAACTCCACACCTACACGACAAGAGAATCTCGTAATTTGGCAGTGGAACTGCCGATCACTACATAACAAACATGCTGCACTTACACAATATATCAAGGCGGCGCTCATCCCACCTGACATTATTTGTCTTCAGGAAGTGGGGAAAATGCGGATACCTATTGGGGGCAACGGTTTTTCAGCGATTCGAACTACCCTGAAGTGGCAGCATTGGCCCGCAAGGACCTCACAATCACTGTCGCCATAGCACCTGGCGTAGAAATCCACCACCAAATACTCACCATTTGGCCAGTTAAGAAGGGTCGTCCAAAGTGCCTGATAACCAACGTATATAGCCCACCTAGGGATAAGAGGGCCGATTTTTCATTAATTTTAAGTCACGTATCTACCTTGCTCTCAACGAAAGACCGACTAATCTTTCTCGGAGACTTTAACGCTTGGCACTCCGCATGGGGTTATCAACGCGACACCGCCAAGGGCTTCAATCTACTCCGAGAAACTCAGTCCCACGAACTTGTACTGATTACGCAGCCAGGCACTCCTACAAGGATGGGAAACAGCGTTGCCCGGGACACCACGCCAGACCTCACGTTTGTCAACAACGAGACGGGGGTCACCTGGTGTAACCTGGACGAAACGCTAGGTAGTGATCACTATCTATTGTGTGTCACTGTTAACACAGCTAAAGTTCGACAGCCTCTAGGGGTCGCCAGGCTCACTGATTGGAAAAGGTACAGAGAACGACACCAGGCTGCATCCTCATTTCCAGCCACGGCCGCAGGTTGGACAGCTTTCCTCAAGGAGGCCCATGCTGCCACCACGAGAGAGATCAAGACCACAACGGAAGCACCAGCAGTAGACAGCCATCTCGCCCACCTCTGGGAGGCCCACAGAAGCCTCACCAAACGCTGGAAGCGGCAGCGGCGTAATCGCAAACTTAGGCGCCGAATAGCCCTGCTGGCAAACGAAGCTAACACCTATGCGCAGGAGCTGAATAATCAAAATTGGCGCAGCTTCTGCGACTCTCTCAGAGGCACCCTCAGCACCAAGAAGACCTGGGCCATTCTTCGGTGCATGTTAGACCCAACTAGCACGCGCACCGAGACGTCTAACGTCATGCGGCGGCTGTTAGGAGAATACAAGGGCTCAGAACAAGAACTACTCGAGCACCTAAAACGCACCTACACCGGCGCTGCCCAGACATCTTCAAGCGTTATGAGACAATACCAAGGACAGGATAACTCGAGCTTGGACGCCCCCATCACCTTCTCGGAGCTCTACGCAGCAGCACAAACCTTCAAGAAGAACACGGCTCCTGGACCCGACCAAATCACCAACGCAATGCTGCGCAACCTTAGTGACGTAGCCCTACAGCACTTAGTCGACTTCTTCAATGAACAGGTCTGGCGACCGGATGGGAGACTACCGCGAGAATGGAAGCAGGCAGACATCGTGCTTATACCAAAACCGGGCAAGCCGCGCGAGCTCAACCATCTCAGGCCCATATCGCTCACGTCTTGCATGGGCAAGCTCTTTGAACGAGTAATTCTAACCCGACTCGAAGCCCACATCGAACGAAACTCACTCTTCCCTGAATCCATGTTCGGTTTCCGCAGGCGAATCTGTGCACAGGACGTCTTTCTTCTATTAAGAGATGAGGTGCTCGATCCTCCTCCGGGCAGCATGGACAGAATCCTGCTAGCACTCGACGTCCATAAGGCATTTGATAACATCTCACACACTACAATACTAGACGGACTGCGAGATGTCGGGTGTGGAGAAAGGGTATTTCATTACGTTCAAGACTTCCTGAGCAGCCGCTCCGCGAAAATAGGACTAGGTTCAGCACGTTCTGCTCTGTATCGCCTACCAGATAAGGGCACTCCTCAAGGATCCATATTGTCACCACTTCTTTTTAACGTCGGCTTACGTAGAATGGCCCTGGACTTACAGAAGAACCGGGACCTTGGCTGCGCCATATATGCAGACGACATTACCCTCTGGGCCTGCAAAGGGTCCTACGGAAACCGACAAGACACGCTTCAACAGGCCATCAACACCATTGAAAGCTATATGAGGCGAGCAGGCATGAGGTGTGCTCCAGCGAAATCGGAGTATATTCATATTAGACTTAGACATACCCAAACGACCAGGGCTCCGGATCTGCAGCTCACCTTAGAGGGAGAGCCCATCAAGAGGGCATCCCACCTGCGCGTACTGGGAATGTGCATTCAAGAAACGGGCAGCGTTAGCATAGCGCTCTCCAATCTCAGACGCACTGTTCGGAGCGTAACTGGGCTTATTAGCAGAGTTGCACGCAGCCGCGAAGGCATGACCGAAGCAGACACCATGCAACTAGTAAACGCCTTCGTCATTAGTCGTCTAACGTACGCCCTGCCTTTCCAAACCACGCGGCGTCACGACATCGAACATGCGGATAAGCTCATAAGAATTGCCTGTAAAGCAGCACTCGGCCTGCCTGAAAGCACAAGCACGATCCGACTGAACGAATTAGGAATGATGAACACTTTCGAGGAATATGCAGCGGCCACTCTAATGGCGCAGCGTGAACGGCTAAACACGACACCTCAGGGGCGCTCGGTTTTGCAACGACTTAACTATCCACTGACACCACAATATTGTGGCGATGAAACAATCCTACTGCCATCTGAAATTCGAGAGCGGATCCACGTGGCGCCGATCCCCCGTCACATGCACCCAGTCCATCATGCGGCACGGAGACGCGCGCGGGCAGCCACCTTACTAAGGCGGCGAAGCGACCCGGATACTTACTTTACAGACGCGAGTTCGTATCACAAGAATACAGGAGCCCTCAATACATTTGCAGCAGTCGTGACTAGCCAAGGACGAACAACCGTAGCAGCATCTATACACACGAAATCGGTTGCAACGGCCGAAGCTGTGGCCATAGCCCTTGCTATACGCGCCGCGGAAGCTAAGGGCCAATCGGCCTACGTGCTGACAGACTCGCAGGACGCCTGCCGCCTCTTCCTTGGGGGGGCTTTACCGGGCTGCGTCTTCCGCATCCTAGGAACGAACCTCACCATGGATCATTGCGTGACCTGGTGCCCGGCGCACACAGGGATAGCGGGGAACGAACGGGCGGACCGCTTGGCTCGAGGCATGACAGGCCGAGCCGCGGGCCACACCGCCCGGGAGAACACCTCGACACCCGGTGCGCCAAGAGAAATCCTCGAGTTACAACGGCTAAGTAGGCGAACCAAAGCCCTTCCTCACCCAGGCCTAGACAGGAGGCAAGCACGGGACTGGCGCCGCCTGCAAACAAACACTTTCCCACATTTATACAGGCTACACAAAATGTACCCAGACAAATACAGCAACACTTGCCCGTGGTGCGAAGGAACACCGACATTGGAACACATAACATTCCAGTGCGCGTCACGTCCGGCGGCTGCCACCTCGCCGCTGCTAGACAACACTCTACATAACTGGTCGTGGGAGGCGCGACTCGCGGAAGTGGAATTGGGAAGCCAACTGGCGACCCTTGACCAGGCCCGGCGAGCCGCTGTAACCAGTGGGGCCCTGGAGGAGGGGCTCCACCCACCATAACCAAACAGTCTCTGTTACAATAAACGTTTACTCTCTCTCTCTCTCTTCCTTTCGGAGCCGCATTCTGGAACGAACAAACAATACAAGGCGAAAAGCAAGCGTCGCCGCGCGAGCTAAAGTGCCTAAAGCAGGGAAATACGACACTTCATTTTAAATCATTGCATTGATTACGTGCATCTTGCAGAAGCGTATTCACAAACTGTTGTACGTTTCGATTTATATCAATTCCGGCAGCGTTGAAAAGCACATGCAATACGCAGTATTCTGACATCAACTTAAATTGGGGAGATGTGTGTGCATGCTTAGAAAGCGTGTTTTTCTTTCCTTTATTTTTTTATACAGGAGTTTTTTGTTGTTGTCAATCCTTCATGGTGCGATGTTCTATACGCCATTCAAACAAAAAGCTATACGATAAAAAAGGAAAGAAGAAATGAAGGAAGAAAGCGATATCACATGCACACCACCCTTAGTGGGCGCGAGTCATGTCGTATGATCATCATCATCACCGCAACGGGGGAGATAGCAGAGATGAGATACGGGGACGACAGCGACAGCCCCGTCCGAGAAAAGAAGACAACGATTGCACGTTATCATGAGCTTTCCCTCCTAGTCGGCACCACGAAGTGACCAAAGCAATAGAACCGAAAGAACGCGAGATCGTCAAAGAAAAAAAAGGGGAAAAAAGAGAACAAAAAAGGAAAAAAAAAAGAACAAGCAGCGGTACTGAAAGACGCAACAAGAGCGTTCAACCCCCGACCACCACGAGAAGTGACCCGTCCGTCCCGGCATGCCCTGTGGCGCCACATTTCGCGCGGATATCCGATGGCAGCCAGTGTACAGAGGCCTTACGCCATTGTTCTTCTCTTTCTCTTTTTTTCGTGTGGCCCTTCTAGAAAGTGTCGCGTTACCGTGACGCCACCGTCGAGGTCGAGTGGCCGCCCCTTCAGAAGTGAGTCGCCGCCAAAACTGTCGAGGAATTATTGTCCGTGACTCGAGTCATCGCCGAGGAAAGAAGAGACGCGCATACCGCGTTTCTTTTCGCAATGCTGGGCCAAGCGACAACGGATCACTGCTTGACAAGACTTTCGCAACTGACTTGCCCGTCCTAAACCAACCTTCCTAAATCTACCACACCAGCGTGATTGGCGTCGTCGCGACGTACGGCACTCGCCTCCCATCTTGATATACGATGTCGTTTTAGCAAATCGTGCCCCCCCACCGTTTTTCATTCCGATGGTTGACTCGCCACCGTTAGACATGACGTCCAGCGGTGGCGAGTCAGGATAAAAAAAAAAAGGAAAAAGAGAGAATAACAATGAAAAAGAAAGATACGTCTAGAAAGAATGAAAACATAAAGTAAGATAATATTCCGAGCGAATCATCCTCACCATCATGTAGTGGCTTTTTGACAAAAACTGCGTGTTCCGAGCCGCAAACTGACGACTTCTTCCTTAAAAAAAAAAATAATTATTATAAAGAAGAGGAAGCATGAGAGAGAGAGAGTTACCGACACTGGTCGAGCGCAGTCTCAATCTCCCGACCCCGTCGTTTAGCTTTTCCTGCAGCAACCCATAGAGAAACGTAATATAAAGGCTATTTATTACAGGCGTGAACGATTGCTTGGAAATTCCAGGAAAGCTTGTTCTAGCGCAGCAAAGATGGATCGCCGTGTACGACGTGACAGCTATGCGTGCTGCCATGGCTGAAGTGAACGCTCCTCGCGCGGTTCTGCAGCTAAGCGCACTCAACGATAGTGACAGCTATCTACTGCGCTTATCGCTGCGACGATCACCATCACGTGAAATCCCCACAATTCATGACAGGCTAGTGTGACGAATAACGACGAGAGAGCTAACGAAGCGCCAAAGCGAGGCCAGAAGACATTGCAATCCCTTTACACCGCTTGCCCCCGGTTTCTGCAACGCGCAGGGTCAGGCTGGGCCTTAGTCAGCCGGGAGAGGTGATTGAAAGCTGAATCATACGCTACAAAAGCTGTTAACTTTTTAACAGGTGGCCGCGACTGTACTTCCGCCGAACTGAGGCACCCCGGACAGCTCGGGTCGGCCCGCAATGCCTCACGCGTCTAGACAAGCTCATCCTATGTATGTTCTGCTTCGTATGCCATATATGCCGAGAGATAAGATAGATGCTGATTTTTAATTAAGTGCTGAACATATTAGCCTGGATAATTGCCTAGCATGGCTGGCAGGTGGCACATACCTATAAGTATCTGCTCTGTCCAATAAGCTGCTGCCTTCCACATCTACAGGCACAGCATGATTATAGCATGTGCTGCAAAAGTAAAGCCTATAAATCACTTTAATCATATACGTAACTAAACGAGGCCAAAACAGCACTACTGCTCGCCTTACGCTGCTCGCTATGCTTTGCAACTGCGCGCAATTGTTTAAGGCTTCAAATGCTGGGAGGCCGCGTCACTCGTACGTTAAGAAGGCTACGGTCCAAGTAAATTTACTGTACACTAGAAATGCCATTAGGAAGTTTTGCACGTGCAGGGTGCGAAAAGTGACGAAACTCTCCAAGGTGCACATAGAAGGTACACCACAATCGTGTCACGTTTTTTCAGTCCTTGCTCCACTGCACCTATACATTTATACATTAGCAAATAAAATAAATAAATAAAAACACATTCGCTGATTTGAAATCAAACTTCGTTGTTCCATTAGTGGTACACATATATACATGTTAAACAGAACGTGGTCCCACAGTTTATAACTTCAGCGGGACATATTGTTCTTAGTTGCAAAGAATACATTAATAAAAATGCGCCCATTTCAATCAGAAACAAACAAAAAGAAAACGTTTACGGAAGTTATACAATGATAAAGCAGTAAAGCTTAACGGATCTCTGCAAATCCGCGCAACTGAGAGATCAATGCCAGGGAGGCTGCATAAGTGCTGTTCTCGTAACCGAGTTTTGCAGACGCTTGACATGCATGTGGTGCCATACCTTCGCTACACCGGAGTCTTTCCAGACGCTTCACAATATCCGAGCTTAGCACTTCTATACTCTCCGTTATATCCGAAGCGTGTTCCATGTATGCTGTGCTCGCTTTACTCAGCAAAATGCGTTTGTGCTTCCTCGATATCGACCACGTGCGATGCCACAAACACGTTCCCACCTCTATATACGTCTTCGTTGTATAATATTACCCACTAAAAAAAAGCCACAGTTCAATCTGCAAGCGACGCAATACATGTTAACACAGCTCACGGAAGCAATGTCAAGTTTTAAATGTTTTCTCAGTCATCCAAGACAGTGGCTAGCTCTAGCGTATTTACATAAACGCCGTCACCTCCAGCTGACTCACCTGTACATACGTCGCGATCATATATTATCTTGTACCGTTCTTTCCTTTTCCCACCCTCCTACTCCTCCTAGAAACTTGCTGTCTCTGATCCCGTGCCTGCGCAGAGTAGCGTGTAGGCCCTCATTTCGTTAAAAAAAGATCTCTCTCTCTCTCTCTCTCTCTCTCACGGGAGCAGAAAAGAAGCCAGAGCCCGGCGGGATCCACCAAAGGCAATCGACCACGAGCGCTGCCACACACACGTTCCCGCCGTAGCAAGAAGACCGCTGCGGAACACCCCTATATACGTAGCAAGCGGCTTCCAACTTGGCGCCACACACCCCTGAGGTGGGGCTGCTATACGCACGAAAACCGTGACTCAGGGCATGAAATAACACTCGTCGTCTGGGCTAGGTCGACTGCCCCCAGGCACGTTAATTCCCAGACAATTAGTCGCCCCCGGGGGGCTAAAAATAAGAAGGCCCGCCCGCTCTCCAGCGGCGGCGAACCGACGATGCAGAGCGCAGGAAGCAGACGAATCGCGGCCAACGCGCGGAGCAGCAGTCGACGGGGCATCACGCTGGAGCGTGCCGCTGCAGCCTGCAGTTAGCATCACAGTGGAGCCAAACGCTGCCGCTAGGGGTCGCGTCATAACGCGGGGGAGAGAAACGTGCACCGTGCACCAAGGCGGTAGATCCCGCAGCGTTTAGCACACGGCGGCCTACTGAGGAATATCTTCAAGGGACACTAAAGAAAAATATAGTATCAGCTATATTAGTAAACTACCCTCCTACAATAGCAAAAGAAAGCCTCTCTTACCGAGAGAAGATGCTCAGTAAGCCCAAAAAGACGCAAGAACGAAAGACGGGTGGCGACGCTGTGCCTTGAAATTCTCGCACCAACACGTTTTACGTCGTCTGCTTGGGTCTAATTAAACTTTTATCGCTCGAAGTTCGAAACGAGGGTCCCAAAGTCGAAGACTGTTACCGGACCCTCGGTGGCTAACTATAAGAAAAAGAAATTACACAGATGGCAGGACAGAAATGAAATTTACAAAATGTACCCTGAGAGAAACAATGAGGTGAAGTCACTTCATCCACGTCGCTTATTATTTATTTATTTATGATACCCTCAGGGTCAACAGACATTACAGAGGGGAGTGGTATAAATGAAATAGAAGAGCAACCAAACTTTAAATACAAGAAGCAGTATAGTGTTTATCATTATGCAATAATAGCCATAAAGAGCAACCATACCTCAAAGATGTTAGCCAGCATTGGTTAATAAGGTCACAAATTTATCATGATCTGAAATTGTTACTAACGATTTGGAAAAGCAACTTCAATCATTTAATGTGCGTGGTATGTATAACTGTAGGAATGATTTTGTTTTACATAAAGGAATAATAACCTTATGATCATGATCCAGACAGTGCGATACATAATGGGGAATAAGTATTAGTAAATCGCGCAGCTAGGAATGGTGACACAGTTTGTGAAAAAGGCTTAAGCGGAGCATCTCACGTCGAGAAGAGCGCGCAGGTAGTTTAAGGTTAACCTTCATTAATGTGATGCTCGCGATTCAATTGTAATTAGAGAGTATAAAACGAAGAGAATTACTTTGCACTATTTCCAGCTAATGTACCAAATTACAGGGTTTGCCGGTGAGGCAATGAGACTGGGTCTTGTAAAAATAATTAATTCATCCCATCGGTATACATATCATTAAAATTATTCAAAATAGTCGATACACCGCTGCCAACGCTATTCCCACGCTGCAAAGGCTCCCTGGAAGTCAGCTGCCGTAACCTCTTTCAGAAACTCTGGATGGCGGGAACATCGTCGAAACGGTACCCGCCGCGCTTGCAATTATAAGCTGCTATCTTGATCGAAGATGTCTTAGAGCTCTTTTAGGAGGGCGTTGCGTAGCATGGGCAGCGTACAAGACAGATAGTAAGAGTTGATGAGGCAGAGAAATGAGTTCAATACGCGCTGTAGTGGCGTACTCGTCGTGCGTATTGAGCTCACTACGACTGTGCACGGTCGTAGCAATCGCAGTTCGCCTGTCCAGCGAGGCCACCGTGCGCCTAGATAAGCCGGACTCGTTGCCTGTCTAGACCGGTTGCTCTACGTCGCTTCTCTCGTGGTTGTAGAGTGAGCGAGGCTAAACAGTGTCCTTTCTTCGGATCGCCATCATTGGCTAGAAAGTATACATCTAGCAAGCACTATAGTATTCGTATTTAGGTACGCTATTTCTGGAGCTCCCTCTTGACAGGGAGCTACAGGAGCTCACGTCCCATGATGTCGTATTGTGAACGAAATTCTCACGCGTTACAGGTCCAAGCTTTTACAGGAGAAACGGTGCTACGGAATGTCCACTACACTACTGAGAAAACACACCCTGCCGTCACGGACACAGAGGGCACGTATATTCAGTGCCGCAAACTGCGGCCTAGTGATAATTGACAGGGCTGTTAATAGGGTCGTCTGTAGCTGTTGTCCAATTGCGTGTGCACACGAATAGCGCGGACGTCTCATTACCCGCGACACGATGTGGCACGGAGGGGGGGGGGGGGGAGGAGGGGGAAGGGGTGCATACGGATGCGGCATCAAACAGTGCGGCAGATTGTTTCGAGGGCGCATTACGCCACGATAACCAGCTGGCCTAATTGCGAAGCAGGGATGATTTTCCGAGAGGAGAATCGGGACACGAACAGCAGGCAGCTGACCTTGCGAAGCGCTGGTGCAACTTAAAAGCGTGAAAGCATCCGTGGCCCCGAGGAATGTGGCTTAAATTTAAACCGCCGGCTCGTTTCCCCACCTTGAACCACATGATGATGATGATGTATATGGTGTTTATTGGCGCAAGGGCCAGGTATGGCCAAAGAGCGCCAAGACCTCGAACCACAAACGGTGTGTCGTCTCACAATTAATGCCTTCCATTGCTTCGAACTGCATAGCCGAGGATTGTTTCGGTAGTGGTTCGAACTTAATATATCCCTACTGCTGGACCTGACAATTCGGCTTTTTAAACGCTCTGCGTGTTTGAGACGTATACCATCCTGGCTTCTTTTTTCGCGTCATTTGCGTCGAGTATACTGCCGAAACTTCGGGCTCTCGTTACGTCAGACGAGAACACTGTAACCCTGCAATGTGCCGGTTGACCGCCAGATCCCCCACGAGCGCAGGACGTTGAGTGTTTGTTCATAGTTGCCAGAGTTTCTCCTGCGCCGTTGGGAAGTTTCACCGGCAGCATGGTTTTTTTCCGTACCAAAGGGTGTTGATTTTGATCAGCTGGTCAAGTTTCACAGTTAACAGAAGATAAAAAAATTACCGACGATTACGTTACTTCCTAATGCGAAATTTGAGCGCAGCAAATAAGCTGTTTCACCTTTTCGATAGATTGAGGCAAAGAAATCGAGCAACACATGTATGCGCTATCACAGAATTTTTTTTTAATTTTTCACACGTATTCCTTTAACAAAGACTCCATTAACAGTTCTTGACAGTCATGAAGGAAGCTTTGTGGTCGGAGAAATAGACTGATATATGTTCGACTTGGTACACCAATGCTTGATTCTCAAAGACGAGATCTATACAAGTGCCTCGCGAGGTTGTCACAGCCGTGGGACGCGTTACGAGCGAGAGGAACGGGATGTTCTCCCGCATAAGTGTTAGGAAATTGCTGTTTGTCTTTATGTCAACATTAAAGTCCCCCACTACTAACATCGGTGTGGATCGATGGACGGTTAATGCGAGTTGCAGGAAGTGCACGACGTCTTTCGTGAGTGCGGTAGCGGACTCACGAAAGCGGTATCAGTCGGTCGCTGCTAGCGCTGGGGGGACGAAAGGGGGGCGGAGCTGGTTATGAGGCCGACGACAACGCGAAACCCAGGAACGGACGCCAAAGAGCCATTTGTGTAGCCAGCCCTCCTCCACAGTCTCTCCTCCTCCCTTCCATCATCCTCCCTCGCCCGGAGAGCCGACAGCGCGCATGCGCGGCGGCGGAGCAGCGGCGCATGCGCGGCGGCGGAGCGCGGCGGCGGAGGCGAGCTGGTTACGAGGCCGACGCCGTCGACGACGACGCCGACGACGACGACGACGACGCGAAACCCAGGAACGGACGCCAAAGAGCTGCGCTCTAAAAAAAGCCACACCAGTGAGCTGACGGCACAAGCTCTTGCACAGTGTGCACCGACTGCATACAAGTGTTGCGGGGCCGCAAAGGCGCTTAATAAGGTGACGCTCAACAATGATTAGTGCAGCGCGTTCAACCAGCGAAAAGGAACAGAGAAAGATGCGCTTCTCCGACTAACTTGGTGTTCTGGAGCTCCGCGGCACCGCAGCCAAGAGACTACATGGTTGCGCCTAGCACTTTTGGCATCACCCCCCACGGGACAAACGCACGCGGGCCGTTCCGCGAAGCTCCGTGCAGGAAGAACCGCGTGGCGAGCCTACATCGCATCTCGCCTTCGCGTCGGAGTCCAAAGACGGCGCTTGGATATCGTCCGCGCGCTGTCCCTGCATCGTGATGTCCTTGATGGACCCGCGCGCGCGCGCGCTGTCTCGATGCTGCTGCACATAACTATTTTTCTACCTCTATCGCCTCCTCTCTCTCGCTGGCTGTGCACATCGGCAGGGCACCGGCGCGCTGATCTCGCGTGTATATCTGCTGCACATAACTATTTTTCCACCTTTATCGCCTCCTCTCTCTCGCTGGCTGTGCACATCGGCTGCGCACCGGCGCGCTGATCTCGCGTGTATATCTGCTGCACATAACTATTTTCTACCTTTATCGCCTCCTCTCTCTCGCTGGCTGTGCACATCGGCTGCGCACCGGCGCGCTGATCTCGCGTGTATATCTGCTGCACATAACTATTTTTCTACCTTTATCGCCTCCTCTCTCTCGCTGGCTGTGCACATCGGCAGGGCACCGGCGCGCTGATCTCGCGTGTATATGTCTTGGCTTATCTGTCGCAGGCGTCGTCGCGCCTGCTGCAGCGTGTGGAGCCGCCCGTGCTACTTGCGAGTGCCATCACGTTGAGCGAGTGCACTGCAGTGCAGTCGGAAGCTGCGGGGTGCGTTGAATTCTGACCGTTCGTCCGTGTCTGCGTGCGTGCGAGTGTGGGCACCAGCGCGCACGTCTGTCGCAAATGGACGTAGCCTTACACTGCTAGTCCTCGAGCTGATGTCTCGTCATTTTGTGGTTAGACATCACGCTTAGACATCACGCTACGCTAAGTAACGCACCGGGCGGCGGCGGGAGACCGAGCTCGGACGCAGCGAGCATGTGAAGTGGCGTACAGGCTGTTTTCCGAGTTTTTGTGGCGGCAGAAAAAGTCCGAAACGGAGCATTCGCTGGAGCAGCGCGGTACGCGATTAAATTTTGCTTTCACCTCTGCAAAACCGCTTCCGAAATGCTTGCCTTGGTTAAAAGGAGGCGTACAAAGACGACCCCCTGTCAAAGACCCGGGTTTTCCGGTGGTTCAGTCAGTTCAAGAATACGCAACCGTACCGAGTGCGACAGGTATCATTGTAAAACGAAAAGAAAGCGTGGCTCTAAACTTTTAACGAAAAATTATGACATTCGAGAGGCAGAAAATAAAGGGGCCAGAGAGCGGCGTCAATGGTCATGAGATCCACGGCCGCATGGAAAAACGGCGCCTCCGTTCTACTCGTTTTCCTTCTACCTACGTTCAAACTAAACTTTTCTCTGGAGAACGTCAGTTCCCTTATAAGGTGCATTCAAATTGACACAATTATAAGAAGAAAGAAACTGTCCCTTCATGTCTGCAGGCAATCTTGAACGCGTCTTCCCAGGTCAGTGCACCCTCTGCTTGTTCCACGACGCGAGGGGTTCAAGGCCGGACTATGGCTGCTGTAACATTTTTTTTTTCTTCTTCTTCTCCTGCGTTCCGGCTTTTGCCCTCGCATATAGAGGAGCCAATAATATATTGCTCTAAGCCGCGTGAGCGTATGAGTCTTGTTTCGTGACTCGCTGTTGCGTAGGGCCGGTGTGACTCAAAATAGCGTAACAATGATGCTTTGTGTAACGCGTAGAACAATAGCTCAGCTCGCCCTGTTTCTTACTCTTCATTTTTTTTTTTCCCTTCCGCCGCGATGTCCTTTATTCATACTGAAGCTCCTCGCAACTGAGTACTGCCAGTGACCGAGCAACGAAAGGATGTCGAAAGACTGCATTATTGCTCATTTTCTTGCTGTCTTCTTCCAAATAAGGGCGCTTTTCTTTTTCTTTTTTTAGACCCCAAGGATTTTTTAATAGAAACGTTGTAAGCGCAGCGAACGTGGCGTTTTCACAAAAGAGTTCCTAGGCGAAGTGCAGATACTTTGCCGCTAATAACATCAGCTTCAGAATAATAATTAACAAAAAATCATTAATAAACTTTCATATTGGTGGCTTGGGGTAAGTTGTTTAAATGACAAATTTGGAAGGAGCGACATTTTAATGCACTCCCGCTGTTTAAAAATCTTCAACATCGCACCTAATTCGAGATATTCATAATCGAATTTCGATGCCCAATCGAGTAAATCCATCTGCGCGCTATGAGAACGTCATCGACTTGGTGTTGTTCATTATGCTGTTGGGCCACTCATATATATATATAACGAAACCTGTTTTTACGAAGTTCCCGATCTAACGAAGAAATTTACATTCCACGGCAGGTAGCCATAGGGTTCAACGTTATCATCAAGCCGACTTAACGAAATAATCTGGGCCAAACTCGATTTAACGAAGTTTTTCCTGAAATTAGTGAAAAAAGCGGTGGCTGCTTTCTATTTTTGACGTAGACGGGTTCTTCTTCGAGCGTGCGCTCTAAAGCTACCGTGTTAAAACATCTAGGCGCCATGGTCACATCCCTAGCTTTATTTTGACGACGCTGCACGCCGTGCCCATGCACGGAACAGCCAACTCAACACCGCCTCGGTGGTTGTTTTCGTCATTTCATGGTTCATGCGACAGATGGCTGGATTAGCGGCAAATACAATGCCGCGGAAGCCTTTGAGCGTCGCTACGTTGCAATTTCAGATTTCGAAGGACCGAAAAATTCCTTTCTCGATTTTACGAACTTTCCGATTTAAGGAAAGAATTCAAGCATGGTAATCACTTCTTTAAATCGAGTTCCAACTATGTGTGTGCGTGTGTGTGTTACTGTGAGCTTAGGTCATTAATTAGCAATAATCACACAAACAACTCTTAAAGAATTCAAACGCGAAATCTCAAGTGCAAAAGTTGTAGAGCCTACTGAGAAATACCCAAGTAATTTCTTTCCATGAACACAGCTTCTGCAGTTTTAATTTTTCGGGAATCCAAAGAAAACACTGTGGACCTACGCTATCTCAAAACTTCCTCTAACTTGCGCAAAACCCATTTATTCGGTACCCCCCCCCTCCCCTCTCCTTCCCCTACGTAGAAATGTGAGAGTACCCGGACCATTTATCGGCTGCGTCATATACGCGAGCATCACTTGTTCTTGTGGCTCCTGTGCCATCGCCATCGTTATCAGCCTACAAAGGAACCTCGAAGACCTCCTCAGTCAACGTTAATTTACCATTACGTCAGCCCTACACATTTTGACACCTTCGACGATGGAGTAGTATATGAACAGATAAACACAATTTCCTTTTGACTGAGCGAGAGCGTGCTAGATCGAGATCGCTCGCTAATCCGAGTACATAGCTGACCGCCTTGGAAGTCTGGCTTAACCGAACGGGCGATTTGTGTTATGAGCATTTTTAAGGCCTATGACAAATCAACCAAGCATTCGCACATCGTTGGGTATATCCGTATATAAGGGTATTCGGAATAAGCGTTCCTCTTAACGGGAGTACGCCATACTTTCACATCAACCGCTGGACGGATACTCCGACATTCTACCAGAATGACGTTCAATGGCTTCTGCACCATTTACACGCGGTACGCACAAATCTTCCTCATATGCAACGTTTATCCTACAATTGCGCGTTCCCCGACACCATGATCTGGCTTCCAACAGTATAGTACTTCCTTTTTTATTACCTTTCCTAACCCCCCCCCCCTTTCTGATAATTCATTCATTGCCGTTCGCTAAACGTGCGTATTTTTATAGCTACCTTCCTCTTCATCACGCCCCCTATCTCGTAAACTTTTATGCAGTTCTCCTGCCCCCTTACGGAGTGCGACCGCCTATGCGGCCAGAGCTAGAATCTTTCTACATCACGCCGTAGTGTCTATAACAAGGAGCAGAGTAGTGACTGAGATGGAAAACAAACAATGAATGGTGCAGCGGATACAGCGCATGTGCTCTGTTGCACAATAGATGCACACGCGCAAGTTATGGATTGTAGAGGATAATGAATTTCTTTGCATACATCAAGGCAGTGAAAGGCTGACAAAAAGCGCCAAGCAGTGCGCACATTCTATGTACATGATCGTGGCGGTAATTACGTTTTTAAGTGTACCGCTACAGCGACAGTCAGGTTGCGTCATCTAGCGAAAGGCACAAGCGCGTCTCTTGTCCTGACCGCGGAACGACTTCACAATGTTGTAACACATACTACGTTTCGTACTCGGAAGGCAACGCTGCGAAAGTTGCCCCCTCCCCCCGAATCAAATATATCCCTGCTTACATCCCTCTACGTCTACACGATTTAAGATAGTGGAGCCATCGGGATGGTATAAACCAGGCAGAACCGTGACGCGGTCCCGTTTACAGAGTAGCATTACAGCACAACGCGACGCGAGCTGATTAAAAAAAAAGTAAAACAGAAATAGAAGGGGGGGGGGGGGGGGCATGTCCTCTTACGAAAGGCGCGCGCGCGGTCTCCTTCCAGACGCACACACGGCGCGCCTTTGCCGGCCACCGGAATTCATGGCCAGAGGAGGAAGAGGGAAGTGGGGGAGAGGGGGGTTAGCTGGTCGATCCATTAGTGCGGGCGCGTGCCAGCCGGCCAAGAAGGAAGGCGCCGAAGAAGGCAAGATTCCGTGTGCCGCCACCGCCGCGACGACTGATTAATGACCCCCGAGCAAGACCACAAGGTCTGTCCAGCCAACGCGCCCAGAGGGAAGAGGGAGGGTACGCAGCAGAAAAGAGAGGGTGAACAGGAAAGAAAAGGGACGCGAGCTTCATTACGAGCACAAAACTAGTTTATTTGACTCGCGAACAAACGCACAATAGTGGGCGTCACGGTAGCAACATTGGGGGAAAGCTGGCGGTGAAAAATCTTGGGACAGCGGAACGACGCAACCAAGGAATACCACGGCGGAGGCAACACCGCAGACATTCTCGCTGTGTTAAGCTTTTCAATTCGCTTAACTGCCCATTACATTGCTTGAGGGATCAACAATGGAGGCCTCAGCCCGGTGCCAACGCAACAGCGGTACTTGAGGGAGATACGTGCGAGCGAGGCGGTTTCAAATCCTTGCGCCTGAAGGGAACTTACGGGGATTTTCTCTATTCCCGGTAGGGTAGGGGGCATTTCGAAGCGAGTCTGGCACTGCAGATGGTTTGCACCTAATGTCAGGGACGAAATAAGGAGCCATTTACAGCTCTCCACAATGTTGCCATGGGTGTAAATAAAGAACAGACAAAAATACAGGAGAAGGGTTTTGCAATCATGTAACGGGACAGGCTACGGCCAAATTTCCGCATCAACACCACGAACGCCTTGACAATCGTCGTATTCGTCTCGCTGTGCCTTCATCACGGTGCGGGAATACGAACTTGCTGTAAACGTGAGCATTGCTAGAGATCAAGAGGATCGGCACAAAGCATGACTTTTTGTCGTGCCACTATACTAGCCCTTTCGTCATGGCTAAACAGCAATAAGACAAACACACAAAGAGAGCGCAAGTGTTTTTCTTGTGGTCTTCTGACGTTGTTTGTTAATGCTTCGCTACACCAATTAACCCAGGAAGCTTGCGATGCACAGATGCCGGTCAGTGCGATCCACACGAACAGCAGCTGCACGCGCACAATCAAGGATTATTTTCGGGTGTGTGCGAATATTTGAAACTTTCCAATTAATGAATCGAATATTGTCCCAATTAGATTCGACTCTTGTATCGAATAAGCAGTGTTCGCAAATACCAATACTGTTCTTAAATTGTATTCTAACACCTTAAATACATGTTGTTTAAGCATAGAAAACAAACCGCGAGAGAAATTGTGGAAGCTCACTGGATTGCTAAATCGTCAACTGTGCGCGATATAACATAGAATTGGGGCAAAAGTTGAATAAGTTCAATCCCGGAGGCCATAAGCGACGTCAGAGACGAGAAGCTCCGCAGTGGAGCATGCACAGGGAGCCAGACGTTTCCGTTATGCCGCAATCATTCGCACCCACCGAAGAGTACCGTGTACGCGAACAAAGTTTTGTGTCTTTAATAGACGACGCTTCATAATGTGCAATGCAATGACAGAAGCTTGCGAGTGTTGTGAATACACTAGGATGTGAATACCATATTATATAGCCGGTGCGAACGACTGATCATTATCCATAAACTACGAAAAGCATTCGATTCGATCGTGGTGCTGTTCGATTCAGTCTCAAAAATTACTGTTTGTGCGTACCTAATTAATTCAATTTTTTTTTATCAATTTCACAGTGAAAGTTCGGAGTGTATGTACACTTCTGCGCACCTTCTGTGCATACAATGAGGCTAAGCCAACTCGCCTATGATAACACGCAGCTTCACGACAAAGCACCCAGAATTGATGTATATAGTACATATAGGACGGCTATTTGTCCCAGCAGTACTGGCCGAATCTTTCCATCAACCCACGAAACATCACAGGACAGGCGCAAGACGTGGCTGCGCTGAGATGTGGCTGGCATGCTACAGCATTTGACCTCGGCAAACGACCCGCAAATCTGCCGTCTGCAGCGCAGCATTTTGGAGGCCAGAGCAAATGAAAGCACTCAAGGACTCCAGTACCGTCAGACACATCGCTCAAGGATGCGCGCCGTCCTGCACGAGCTGCCATACAGAACGTGCTCGGTTAAAAAAATGACAACGCACAATTTAAACGGGCGCAACGCAGGGCGTCGGCGTCATATAAGCCACGCCCCCGGCGCGTCTCCAGCGCAAGCGCTTCGTATCACACTGCGCGATTTGTGTCCGAATCCAAAGACCCCAGAGCAGCTCGAACACTGGATTGGTTCGCAAAAACAACCGGTAAACGATCACTTCAGTCTACGTATCAGCGATCACAGCCTTGCATAAAGTTCTTCCGAACGAAAAGCGTTGTAAATTGTTGGTCAGTGCGTTTTGAAATGAAGCAGAGTTCGAAAAACCGTCAGCGATTCGTATGAGAAGCGCGGGGAAAGCGTGCGGCGAAACCACGCCAACACCCCAGCACAGGAACGGTAAACAAAGCATGCATGTTCTAAGCGCCGCCGCCCAAGTCGGCGCAAGAGTCGCCTTGGTCGCCATTTTTAGAAGCCGCTCGCTCAGCCAACGTCAAGGCACTGCTTTATTTTTCGTCTTCCCGTACAGTGCGCGCTTTATGTCCGTGGGGTACTTTTGCCTCGCTTATTTTCGCTCCTTCAGTTTCTCCTCGTACACGTTTCCGAGCAAACGTGCTTTGTCGAGTCTTCCTTTTAGCTGATGCCAAACGTTTCTGGGAAGTCTAAACTCGGCCAACACACTCACTCATGCCAAGATGACAAAAACCGTTTGCTAAAATTTCCTTACGTTTAGAGCAGAAAAGAAAAAAAACAACGCTCATATATATTCACGCCTCGAAGGTAGTAAAACACACGCACACGCGGAAATGAAACAGTCCCTTCGCCTAAAAAGAATTGGAATTCGTTCCAAAAAAAGAAAAACGAGCCTCCCGCGCGCAGTGCAACTGGCTAAGCCGTTGTAAATTTTACTGCCTTCCCTTCACATTTGGCGCAGTCTTCGCTGACCAGCCACTGCCGACGACCGAGCGAGCTCCATCCAAAACATGTGGGAAGGGAGCGAGCGCGCTGCCAATGCTAGAAATGCTGCTGAGCTGGCTTGCAGCCACGACAGCTTGCGCATGCCGTTGCAGTCCGGCGCTTTGGAGGCGTGCCTGTGTCCATTGGCTGCACCTGCGCCTAGCAAGCGGATTCTATCCAAACACGCGGGAGTCAGGCTAGCGGACGCCTGCTGTTCCGAAGGCCGTTAACGAGCTTCTACCGCTACCATGAACCGATACACAAGCGCAAGGGGCGACGGGCATGAACGAGAGGAAATATAGTGTGACCGCGGGCTAACGTCAGGGACATAAAACGTTTTACTTCCCTTCGGTGGGAAGAAGCGCTAAGACGTCCGGCGATTATTCGTCGCGGTACCAAGGTTTCTCTGGAAGCCCGCTAGTTGGGCCATATGCAGCAATATGAACGGCGCGCAGCAATATGAACGGCGCGCAGCAAACTGCCAGCAGGCTGTCCGATCATGATGAGAGAGATCAACGCGAGCAGTTCGTAATTAACGTGGCTTGATGCATACGAGATGGTGTAAGTGGCGATAAAAAACCCCGTTCAACAGCTGTTTCCAGAAGCGAGTGATGAGGGCGCCGACAGGTTTGACAACTACGCTGCAGTTGATATAAGCGCGTTATTTTGAATATACCAAACGTCACCACGGCGTGAGCCTTCGCGCAATGAGCGCAACGATAGAGAGCAGTTGGGTGCAAATGTCAGGCGCGCTGCTAAAATGATGCGAAACGTAGCGAGCTAGGCCCTCCGCTGCAGTGAACACCAAAGTCTGCCGCATCTTCATAAGCAGCCTGAAGAAACGAATGAGAGAGAGTTGAACAATGCGGCGTCTACTCTCCCCACATGGCTTGCGGCCCACTCTCGCCGCTCCCGGTACTGCGGGAAAATATAAATATACTCCCCGCGCCGGCGCCGATCAAGCAGAGGAGATAGGGAGAGAATCGCAGTAGTTGCCAGCCGCAAAGCCGGCATCCTGGCGGCGGCGGCAACAAGCTGATCGACATCTTACCTGGCTTCTGCACCATGCTCCAATGGTATGGGTTGCAGCAGACCTTGGGCGGCGACGCGTCCGCGCACCACGGCAAGCGCCTCAGTTCGTAGTGGTGCCGGAGCTGGGGCCAGCGCCAGAGTCGGCAGCAGAGCACGTGCGGCGCCACAACCTCGTGCAGCAGCTTGACGTCGTGGTGTGGCAACAGCAGGCAACCACAGCCATCACGTCCCTTGGTCTGCACCGCCTGCAGCATCGTCTGCAGCTGCGGTACGCACAGATGCTTCAGCATCGTCTCGACGGCCTTGCGGTCCTCCAGCGAACAGAAGGCTTCATAGTTGACCGTCGGCGATGCCGCCGCGCACAGCGGCGGCTGCGACGACGCGTAGTACGACTTTACCAGTTTGGCGCTTTCTTCCCACAGGCGTTTCACCAATTTGCACCGCTTACTGGCGAACATGAACGCACACCATAGCGCCGAGGTGTCCCAGCTCGCCGTGGCATACAGGCCGCCGAGCGGGACGCGCTGCTCACCGCTGCCGCTGTCGCCGCCGCCCCAGTGCGGCCCCGCCGGCCCCCATGGCGGCGGCTCTGGGGCTCGACGGCCGCCCGCGAGCACCGCGCCACATGCACACGGTCGCCACTGCTGCACACTGCTGCCGCCGGGCCGCACTGCTAAACACGACCGGCGCTAGAGCACGGGCCCGCAACTGCCGATGAGACACGCTTCTGCTGCTGCTGCTCGGCGGCCATGACTACTGCGACGACGACGCGCGGCGCCCCCACACGGTAGATCCAGTCGTCCCACAACAGCACTCGGCGCATAGCAAGAGGCCGACTGGCGCGTCTGCTGGGGCCCCGCTGGCGCCGGCGAACCCTCCTCGCCCTCGGCTGCCGCCGCAGTCGCGCCCCCGTCGGCGACGGCTCGAAGCGGCGCCGAGGTCAAAGCACCGTTTTCTGCTGCTGCTCCTCCTCCTCGCCCGGGTTCAGAGTTCGGACTCCGGGCCGGCCTTGCTTCTTCGAGTCCGGCTCTATGCACGGCGGCGGCGCTCTTGGGCGACCTAGCACCGCGATCGCCGTGGAAGGAAGCTGGCCGAACGGGCGCTGCTTGCACGGCAACGCATCCGGTTCTCGAGCTCCTTGGGAAGAAGAGGAGGCGGCGGCGGCGGCGAATGCACGCGTGTCGTCGGCCGTCTAGACTGGCCGGCGGCGCTCGCCCCCTCCTCGAAAGCGACCGACCGACTGCGGCGCAGAGCTGATAGTTGCGCAAATGACAGATCAAATTACCTCCAGCTGCCGTGATTACGGCGCTCACGTTCGTTCGTTCCTGTTGGTCCTGTTTCTTTCTCGGTGATCCTCCGGCGGGCGCCGTCGTCTGCGGCTGCCCGATTATTGAGGCATCGCCGACTCTTTGCCTTCTTTCCGAACCGCCTCGTTTGTCTGGCCGCGGAGAATGATCTATCTGATAGTTGGCCCCCTTGGATGCACGAGTAAAAGTAATAGAGAGCTAGGCAGGGGATCAGGGCCGCTCTATCTTACGTCGCGGTGAAATGAGTCAGCTCATCACGTTCTCCGTTTGTCTTTTTTGTTCCCAGCCTCACTCTTGCTTATACGACAGGGTGCTTCCAAGCAGGATCATGGGGCTCCATTTGGCAAGCTGTTTGCGCAATGTCTGAAAGTAGCCACCCTTGCGTTCTGCCCCCCCCCCCCCCCCCCCTCTCTCTCTCTCTCCGGTCAGCAGTCAGCCGGTGAAAGAACTTAAGCGGAGATTCGGCATACACGGGTTATGTTGTCGATAGATTGCTTTCCATCACAGTGGCGCCCTTGTTCAAAGCTAGACTACGATTCAAAGCGTTACTTACGCATTCGGAATGTCCACTAATTACGCCTGTAGAGACAATCATCCACTAACTGAAAGTGGTACGAATAAGAGGCACATCGCAGCTACGTATAGACAAATTTCGTCTGCTGCCTGAGCGTCTCACAGGTTGTTTAGCAGAAGTGAGGTTCATCGCATTGTGATAACTATTCTAGTTACTGTTATCGGCCGCCTCCGCTTTGTCACTCGTAAAAATTGAAGGGGCATTTAGTTATCCTAACGTGAATGAATGCGAAAGCATTGCGAACACCGCGCGATGCCTATGCTCCTTCACCCGTCTTAATTTAACTTCGCCGTAATTAACATCAAAAGTCGTGTGTTCGACTCCGACCAAAGGTCCAGTGTTCGACTTCCACCAAAGCCTTACGGTTCGAGTGTCTTAATTAACTGAATCTTAATTAAATAGATCCTAGTTAGCTCCGCCCTAATTAGCACCGAAGGTCTTGAGTTTGACTCCCACCAAAGGTCGAGGGTTCGTAGCCTTTTTGTACCATCGTACGGTCATGCCAACGCCGGATTTCCCACCTCGACCATCAGCCATATAATGTTTTTGCATTAAAGTAAGTTGCGTGACGTTATCGGTCCCTGAATTAGAATGCTTTCGTAAATTATAAAATGCCTTCCCCTGGTGCTGACACGTCTCTTATCCAAGAAGGCATTATCAATGCATCCGCTCGATGTACCACACGGGAACATGCGCCTTAATCCAAATAAGAGTGAATTAACGCTCTGACGGCGTCGTTCTATTATACAGTTACAAACTACAGCAGTGATGGCAGCACATTAAGAAAGGTAGTATTTAGGAGCACAGTGTAACATACTAACCTTTCTTGCCAGGCATATTATTTACGTAGTCACTGCATACGTAGTCACTGCATACGTAGTCACTGCAGTGCTAACCGCATTCCGTGTTACATGCGCAAGAATGTTTGCATGGTAAAATAGCACCATGGAGCCCTCATCCGTTCAAGCTCGAGTAGGCTAGCTCAGCTTTAATGTATCGTTATTGCCTTAAAATCTGTTCCACATCGTAGTGTACGTGTCATTTCTTCAAACTGGCTTAGAACACTCAAATCATTGTCCACGAAGTCTGCTCTCAGTATTGCCTTCTTTTTGTTACGTAGAAAAGTGCCCATTTAGTGCTTTACCTGAAAATCTAGCAAAATCATCAGTTAAAGCAAATGCCACTTTCTCATATGGTCAACAGTAGTTTAACAAGCGATTAGTCGTCCTGCCTTCGTGAGGGCAGCAGCCGTAGCTGCACTGACGACGAGAAGACTTTTTTTTTTTCTCGAAACGTTGACGCTGTCAGCGGCATTCCTTGTGCGACCACTGGCTTTTTTTTTTCTGATGCATTTTATGCACGAATCTGCTGATAACCAACACAAACTATACTGAAATTATTAACGCAGCAAGCCGGGCGAGTTGGTGACTGAACATATTGCTAGGGGTGGGCAGCGCAACCTGGACAAAGGACGAAAAGTGCGCTCGTATCGTCCACTTCCTTTTGTCCTTCGTCCGGGTTGCGCTGTCCACCCCTAGGAATATGTATAAACTATACGTTCCATTTTCTCGGCTAAGCTTGTTTCTCGAATGGGCTATTTTTAATGCACCCTACTAATAACTAATAACTCTACAGACTCAGTATGCCTATAGGCCTCATAAGTAAAAAAAACACACACACAAAGAACAAAAACATTCGTGCATTCACCATATCAGTCTCGACGTGGCCTATAGGCCATATTTAAGGGACAGATTATTTCGCCCATTGTTCCATGTGCAATGTTCCAGAGGACTTGCAACTTTTCTGTGTGACACAGAAACGAAACGTAACCAGGAATTATATGTGTACAAGAAAAAGAAGAAACAAAATTAAAGTCACTAGGTTACAATACATGCTTCGCTGCAGAGAACTTGAAAACTAAGGTAACCACAGTAATGAAGTTTGCACAACTAACATTCAACAAAGTTTGCGATTTCTTGAGCACACGGCGCCGCGAGTACGTTTCTAAGGAAACCATGCAACTTATTTCAACCTGCGATACTACAGTGACAAAATAAGGATTCTTAAAACAGTCAAGATGTGCCTTTAATGGTACAGTGTATAATGCGTGACATCGGCGTGTTGTGGGAAAAGAGGAATCAATGAAAGAAACTGGCGCATCAGATGAACGGACTATCCTTCCCTGCGAACAGGGACTATCCTTCCCTGTTCTGAAGAGTGTCGTTGTGCTAAAAGCTGCAGTAAGTACCTACCAGCATGCGATGAGGGCGAGGGATAACGATCGTATATATTTACACGTATTTATGCCTATACCTGGCCAACCGCCACGGATCTTCAGTGAAGTTTAGGAATGCGGGCACGTTCGAAGATTTTGCGAATGTTCCCTCAAGTTTTACGAACAATTAAATTCTGTCTGCGAAAATGCATCGTTCGTCGGTCTCCGACCATACCTTTGGAAGTGTTCTGATTGTGAAAGGGCACAAAAGAGACAACCTGCGTCGAGCAAGTTTATTCAGATAAGTTTCTCAAGAAGGCCCAATTGGCGAGAAGTCAACGAAAAAAAATCCTTGTGATCTAAAAATACTGCGTTGCTTGCAGCTCCTCCAAGTCTATTGCTGCTTGTCTACTGCTACCTGTCCACTGCGTCTAAAGGTAAATAATCGTTTATGATGAGCGTATGTAATATATCCCACAAAAGGTGTGTGGTCAAGGCAAGAGTAAAGTTTCGTTCGTTCTCCGTCCTCGCTTCACCGTTGGAACTTGAAGCTTCTCGGACGATGATCGGCAGTTATTGATCAAACGCAGGCAGGAAACGATGAGGTCAGATGTACAAGAAATACTTATACGTGAACTTTTCTATATACATGGCTGGTAAAACAAATACATTACAAACTTGAACAATTGAGAAACAAAGTCTCACTCTTCTACTGTCTCAATGACTGTTAGAGCCCAGACTCGTTTTAACGTACATAGTACGGAGGCTCACTGATCTATCAGCAATCCTGATTTCAGCCAAGTCTGAGGGACAGCATGTCGTCCCGATTTTTATAGCCCAAATATACAAAGAAAAAAAGGCGGTAGGGCCGTTGGCCCGTCCCACAGGTTCAGTTGCCAATCAGAGTCAACCGTTTGTTAAGCCACAACCTACAGGGATGGGCTTACTCTTAAAAATAAACATATTGGAAAACAAAGCTCTTTTCCTTCTTCGCCAAAACTCCGTTGCCCTCTCATTTTTCCGTAGTTAGTGACGGGCTCAGCAAAACACGCCAGGCCCGAACAAGTTATCGCTAGACCGTTTCAAATCCCAACGGCGTCTAGGCCGCAAATGTCTCGGAAGCAGGGGCATCGACACCACGAAGTGCCGCTGTACTCAAAGTTTGGCCGTGTGGGAGACGGATGGCCCTCCTTATCCTTCAAACTTATTGTCTACAAGACAAAGTTCTCCGAGTGCGTGTTTCCAAGACGCCGTCGTCTGAATGCACTTTTTACGTGTGCACCGCATTCCTACAGCGTGCACGGTAAGCTGGCCTTCGACACCACACAGGCAGTCGCACCCAACAACAAGGCTGGCGATTGCGTTCCGGACGCGTAGAAGATTAGGTCCATGCTCACTGCACGCGGCACGGGGTCATAGTTGCTAAGTCCTTCTTAATCTCGGCGGCGCCTCCAATTAGTCAGGCACTCGGGCGCCAGACCCACAATACCTTGTACAGCGGTCCGTTTCAAGGCTGGTTTGTGCGACCGTCGGCGGACTGCCAACACCATGCGCACAATACCGATTTCCCGGAATCGGCACTCCCCGCCTGGCGCCTGCCGCGACGCGTCACCCAACACCGCGCGGTCCGTGACCCCACATAACACAGAAATGGTTGCCCCGCTGACATGGGGGGGGGGAAGCGAACCCCCTCTCTATACACACAGCACGTGGCCGATTCGTGACACTTAAGAACACGAACAATCAGAGCGACCTTACAGCAAGGTTAACAAATAATGAGGGATATTCTCCCTCACGCGAGAATTTTCGCGAATTCTTGAAGAGGGTCTCTTGATACTGAAAAGAGTTTGCGCCAACAAACAACACACACAAGAAAGACGACGACACCACAGGCGCTGTTGTTTTTGGTGTGTTCTTTTTTGGCGCAAAATCTTTGCATTATGCAAGATCACCAACTAGCCCAGCAGTTAAGTCTTCTAAAGGTCTCTCGATACCATAAGGTAGACCACTGCGTTAAAAAAAAAAAGGGGGGGGGTGGAATCGGCGTTCCCTCTGAGTGCATCGTTCGTTGCAGTCTGCACAACTCAGCCCGGAAGACGAACTGACCACGCAGTACACATGAGGCTGAGTCGTAGCCGAGGTGGCGAGAGACGAACAACAGCAGCCGAGCGAGGTCGACGTCCGGGCCCCGAGCTGAGCCGCTGGGAGAAGAAACGCGCCGCTCGGGAACTCGACCCGCCGTACCGTAGCACGCTGCCCCGGCCGTGACTCAGCGATTCATGACTCTAACGACGATGCGTCATCGTGAACGTGTCATGACGAGAGAACAGTGCGCTCTCTCTTCCTTTCGATCTTCGTTTCATTTTTTTTTTTTTTTTCATTTTGGTGCGGTGGAGAACTCGTTCTTTTCAGGTGACCGGAAGTTGTCGTTGCCTCAGAACGTTGGCTCGTACCCATGAGGGGGGAATTGGCCACACTAGACTGATTGAGAGGTGCACCTAACAAAATATCAAAAGGGGTAAAGGCAAACATTCATAACGAAGCGTTAGCCAACTAAATGATCACACAAATTTAGAGAGGGCCGATACCTAAGCTTAGGGGGAAACAACAAATAAAATAAAATGCCCCACGCTGGGTACAATAACAGCGTAACCTTCCGGACGCTTCAATGAACTTGCGCAGATCAGTAATGGTTTGTGCCTAACTGACGGGCACCAAAGGATGAAACGTGTGGTGTGCTAATTATAGATATGAGGGAACATCACTGCGGAGGGAGAAGCGGCGGCAAGAAAGGAAGAAATGGTCAATAGTTTCTGATTCATTACATAAGAAGAGCCGAGGTCAGTTATGAATAAACCAGATCTATGAAGGTAACAATTTGGGTGGGCAAAGCTACAACGGAAGCTTGATAACGCCACCTCGCATTGTCGTGAAAGGCATTTGCTCGTGTTCCACCGAAATTTTAGATGTCAAAAATCATCTGCGGAAAGTAGGTATGATTCATTACAATTTTGAAATGAAAGGCGTGTAAATCTAGTTCCTGTTATACAAGAAAAATCAGGAAGAATATTTAAGACCAGGCCATTTAGTGAATGCGATGCAAGTGAGTCCACTGATTCATGAAAAAAAGATTCCACTACGTGCAGGAACCCAACCCCATACAAAGCGGACTTCGGACTAGTTGTCCAGAGCAAGAGTCAAAATTACACTCTGCAGCTGTGACCGATTATTGGAAGTTTTATGTGTACCTAACAATGCGCATCTGTAACAATTATTACTTTATATTTCTGTGGACCCAATTTTTTAATGATCAGATTAACTACCAGAAATTCTGCAAGAAATATTGGAGTGTAATTAGCGAGATGGAGAGCAAAAGACCAATTAAGCTGGTTTGAAAAGATGCCAACTCTGGCATTCTCTAAAAATTTTTTTTGCGTCCGTGAAATAACCAGGCGAGACGGAAATTGACTGAGGCGATCTTTAATGAGGGCTTCAAGTATGCGCGCTGGAAGAAGTTTTGCATTTTTTTTTTGGAAAAATATAATCAAAAAGCAATTTCCCCTTCAACGAATTTGTTCTTGCAGAAGTCAGACACGGTAAGCGAATTTTTTAAGTTTTAATGACAGCGCCTGAACAAAAGCAACTTCTGGCTCTCGATAACGCCGCCAACCTGTTCTGAAAAATGATTCGGGAGAATTGATGAAAACGGTTTGCGAATGGGAGAGGGATGCATCACAAAGCTTCAGGAAGGTCAGGACAGTAAATTGCTTAAATCTGGACTCAAGCAGTGCAATTCCGACCTCCAGGTAAATCACATTGCTAACCACTAAACTTGGCAGCCCAAGACAAAGACGCAGCGCTTGCCCTTACAGTAGTATTAAAGGTCTTGGCTTATATGCTGCGCATCCAAAATGAACAACAGAGCCGAATTCCACCCCCGAGAATGGGCCGGACGTAAAGTTCATAAATCATCAGTAACGTAGCCCTACGCATACCCGTGAATACTGATTTTTGAGACCGAATCGAATACGAATCGAATCGAATATGGAATACTTTTCGAACAGTTTTCGAATAATGAATAGTCGTTATCAAAATTAATATAAAACGGCGTTGACATCCAAGTCTTTGTAAAGTTATAAAGTTTCTGTCATTACATAGTACGCTATGAAGCTTTTGTTTAGTAAAAGCACAAATGGACCATTATGAGCAACTAAGTAGTTTCTTCGCGCGCACAGGGCTCTTCAGAGAGCGCTAATTAATCGATGTACAGCCTTTAAGGCATGGCTACCGGAAGGACGTAGCCTGCTCCACTACGCAAGTTATGTTTTATGTATAAACTATGCTCGCGCCAAATTTACCCAACTCTTGCTCAAATTTTATGTTTAATTGGGCGCATTTGACGTTTCGCAATATTCGAAAAGTCCTAGTCGATTCGGTCTTCGAATCGACTAGGACACTATTCGATTCGTTATCCGACAGTTTCGAATATTCGCCCACCCCTACATTTTAGTCGCGATTTTCGATTCTTTTGCGTAGTACAGACCAGAGACTATACGCGCGTATACAAGTGAAGATGTCGGTAACGGAAGCGGCCGAGCGTGGATATCAGTTGTAACACGTCAAAACACGTCATCATTGGGGCCAGAACCCCGCATTGCTCGTGGAAGAGATGGATCGACGAAAGCTTCGCTTAACAGCGATTTCCACGTTTGTGCTTGATCGGTCTATGTGGAAGCAAACCTTTACGATTTCCCATTACTAAATTAGCTCAGGTGTCGCTTTGGACACGTGACAACAAAGCATAGGGTGAATTCGGAACAGAGGACAAGACGACGACGACGTAGATGAAAACTGCTTGTGCAGTTAACGCAATGGCGTTGGATTAAAAAGAAGTAATAATAGTAAGGAAAACCACCGGATGGCAAAGTAGTGGCATGCAGGGCAGAACAATAATGTAAAAAGAAGACGCAATACTAGTTTAGAATACGGACAATCTTTGTCAATTTTAGGAACTCTAGAAACAGAGGATGCTTACAGCATCAGCTCACTGCTGGTTCGCTATTTCTAAAACCGCTTCAGTCTTTTAGAGCATACTTCAAGTTTACTAAGCTATATGCATTAATTTACTTCTTTTACAGTGACAGCAAATACCAGACGCCAAGTCTATGCTCTGGTAAAGCTCTGTTAATGAGGAGAACTTCCACTGGACGAAGCAAGATATGTCTTGTCCCAAAGGAATCCGAGGTCAACGGACAAAGTACCAAATGGCAAATGATGGTTTCTTTGTTGAGCGCAGTGTAGTCCGAAGCAACGTACATTGACATCAAATTTTCCTTGCGGTAGTGCTCGACACAAAGGGCACATGTCGTTGTCCACGCGTTCTTCTTCTTTTCTTTTAGCGTGTAAATGTTGCGAACGAGTTCAATCGCTTCGAACTTTTCCTTTATACATCTGCACAGCTCCGACGATGCGCAAAAAAACAACAACAAATATATGTATAGGGACGTAAAGTTTACCGAAACTTGAATGCGCTTGACCGGTCAACCTCGCGCTACTGTCCGCATAGATTAAGGTTAACACAGCACTGACCTCCAGTGAACGTGCAACCTCTGACTCATCTCCTTGCTTTCTTCAGTTTGCGGTGAAATGCATTCTACTTCTATCTAGCGATAGTATAAAAAAAACTACTCGAAGGTTGAACCTGATACACGTTTTATGGCAGGAACTTATCGTCGTGCATATAACTCAGTAAATACCAAACCTGTGCGTCGACATAGCTGCGATCTTTTCTTTGTAGACCCTCTGACGGCTCGCAGTTCGCGAAATATTCGTGTTATACCACCTTTGGCGCTTATATTATTTTTTGTTTGCTTGCTTTCTTGTACGCTTTAGCGGCCGACGACATTTATAGTACCTAGCTATGATCACATACATTTTTGTTCCCGCTTGTCCAATGCGCCCTTCGTATCATTCTTGTTGTCGCGTACTAGCCGGTTCAGTGCTGACGAGTTCGATCCCTAGCAGCAGCGTCCGTGTTCCAATGTCGCGATACCTAAAATTTTGGAGCAAGTTCAAAAACCTGAGGTCGCTGATGTTAACCGGCCATGTTGCAGTGGACATCTTTAAAATCAATCAATCAATCAATCAATCAATCAATCAATCAATCAATCAATCAATCAATCAATCAATCAATCAATCAATCAATCAATCAATCAATCCTCTTTCATTGTATTTCTAACTTGCATGGTATTCGTCTCCGCGAAGACACCTTATTAATGACATTTCCCACACGCGCAGTCTGATTTCATCATAATCATCATAAACGTTGTCATCGGCATTATAAGCGTTCTTGTCGCTGTTTGCCGATAACCCTTTTCATTTCTTTAAAGCTTTGTTTAGCCTGTGCTGGTGGCCGCATAGCTTCCTTTATTTTTTTTTTTTTTAAGGCTCGTATGACACGTATTTCTTTATGTATGACGCGATTCGGTTTTAGACCTGTCTTTCCTTGTTAGCATCCTTAAGGCGAACGCAGATAACGCATTTAAGCTAACCTCTCAGCTCACTTGCTTCTATCTTTCGCGAATAACTAAGCCTAAATAGGGGCTATGAGTTTGCTTCACTGCAGTGCAAGAGTTCTCGCGGTGAAGCCCACTTTAAAGTAAAGGGATGCAAACGTTATTTTTCAACGAGAGAGGCAAATAAACTTTGTTTTCTAACCAGACACGTGTTTTCTTCGCATATATATGGGTGACCTCCTTCGTTCAGCTAGCCATGGCTTGTAGCCGATGACCGGGCCATGGCCACCATCCGAAGCTGGCTCTTTGGGTTCTGTAACGTCAGCAGCGCCTCGCGCTGGTCTTCTGCATCTTGTGCTACTTCTTCCTCAATGACTAACCCTAATACTATGTGTACGGGGTGCTCCCTGCCACCGGGCCTATATATATTGCAGTTATTTTTGCACTCGATTTGCAATTAACTGCTCGGAGCGATAAATCACGAGAATTAGTAAAGGAAGTGGTATAAAACAGAACGAGAGACTGGGCGTTACGCATTCCTTGTAGTGCTGTCGCCAAAAGAAATATTTCATAATAAAAGCAAGGGAGGGTCCTCAATGACAGTAGTAACGGAACGCAACTTATGCGGCTGATCCATTTACAAGAAAAAATATGTTCACGGCGCTTGACCACGTTGCGAACATGCACAGTGAGTGTCTTGGCAGAAGACGGAAGCATATCAGTTTCACCTTTGCGGAATTGCTTTTGGACAGACCTTGTGGTCGTCGGTGTATATCCAGACAATTTTTACATCATTTCACGCTGTATGACATAGAAAAAAGAAAGATCTAATGATGGTGACGTTTGTCATACGGACAAAAATGAAGAAATAAAAGATATAAAACGGGGCTTGCGTTTACAGCTTATCTTTCGTAAGCGATATCCACGACTGGCAAACGCTGTGGCGGTCGTCGCGTTATCAAACCGATCGTTATCACGGGCGGCGAAACCCGGACGCGTGCCAATTGAGGAAACGCTGTCGCGATAGGAGAAATTTTGCGAGTGGGCACCAACTTCATAACTCATCTGCTATCATATCGAGAGTTAAAAAAAAATACGAATGAGCAAAACGCGAAACGGATGAAATAGAAGCAGATAACGACCGCGTTCGCATGGACAGAACGGGTGGCGCCAACTGCGAGACACAGCCATGACACACGAACAGGACAGCCACTCCGTATCACACGCATTCTTTCTGCGCGGCCGCAAAGAAAAGACAAGAAGGAGAGCGAAGAGTGGCACGTCAAAGTTTCACCAGCGGCATAAATTATGCCCCGGCGTCCAGACTTAGAGTCGCCGTGGCCGTCCAGCGCGGCGCACCAGGGAACAGAAAAAGAAAGAGAGGGAGGGGGATCAGAGGAAGAGAGTCGCGGCGTCGGCGGACATCAGTCAGCGACTATAGCGCGAGTGCCACGCCAGCCATCCTCCCGCCCCAATCAAAACAGCCATAAATCCGTCGCCCGGCGGCCTCAGTAACCGCGCCATGGAGCGAGCAGCTCGGAGTCGCCAACGCGCGCCCATCGTCGGCAGGCCTGCAGTACTCGCGTGTAAAGCATTGTCCACCCCCTCTGCGCGAGTGTGAGTGCGGGCCCCGCGCGTGGACGTCGCCTGCGCGTCTCGACGTCGCCTCTCGGCGTCGCTTTATGTGCCGCCAAGCGCTCCGCGTTCATTCAACGGCGCGGTTCTTCTGTGATCGCACTTGGCAGGCGATCCTCCATTCGCTGCCTTTTCTGTTGCCTCCGACCCTTTCGCCTCGCCCCATAGTTTGACCAGTATTATATCCCGACGAGAGAGTAAAAGAAGTAGGAGGCTGGGCTGCGAGCGACGACAAGCAAAAAGAAAAGTATACCGCTCCTTTGCTACCCTTCGTTCTTTTTTTTTTTCGTTGCTATGGAAATTTCTGCACGAATGAGTGAGTGAAATGGTGCGCAATGTTTACAAGCGAATCCTCAGTCCCGTCCTCCCCACAAGAAAGAGCACGCAGAGCGAGAGAGGGATGCAGGCCGTATTCCACTGTCACCAAAACACTGGAGATCTGAGAAGAGAAAGGGGGAAATGGGGAGAAGTGCAGTAGTCAAGTGCCACAAGAGCCGACAGCCAAAAACACGAGAGAGATGTGATGAGAGATAGGGAGGAGCGAAACGCCGCCGCCGCACACGCAACTGCCCGCTTGACGCCTCGCGGGAAAAAGTTTTGCGCAAAGTGCGCGGGCGCCCGCCTTGGATTCCCACGCCATCCATCGGTGCCGACCAAGGAGGTCGCAAAAGCAAATGGAGAGGCTACGCTCCTGCGTCAACGGGAGGTTTTCACTGCAGGTGAAACTGTGGTCCAGATAGAGAGGAGATGCTAAAGCGCTTGTGTATGTGTAGGTCATTGCACCCTAGGTGATCAAATTAATCTGGAGTCCTCCACTGCGGCGTCTCAATAAGCCCTTCCGGTTCTTTGATTAGCCAGGCAATCAATCAATCAATCAATCAATCAATCAATCAATCAATCAATCAATCAATCAATCAATTAATCAATCTTTAGCGAGAAAGAAGGCATTACCTGTGCAAGTCCACGTACACCCGAGTGATTGCCAAATACATGATACCCCGGTCGACAACGCTATCTGCTTCACTCGACCTTCACTCATCACGACACATTCTGTAACACAGAAACGTTTGCCGAGGAACATTGATATGACTACGGTGCCACTGAAACCATATTATACCAGTGTCCATATTAAAGCTTTGCTCAAGATTTAGAAGTTGTGATCAGCAAGCTGTCGGATGTGAGAATTGAGTGAAACCTTTCAACTTGTTCGCCATAAATAGTTTACTGCACAGGAGCCTGCTGTCGTTTCTACGAAGCTTTGTGTCCGCGGGTGTAAATTTACTCGCGGGTAATGGGCATCAATGCAAGCGGCCCCTGTTTGTCCACGGTACAACGCGGCCAGCTGGCCACCACTGGCTTGAGTGTTCGTGGTATAGTGCACACTGAGTGTAAGCATGGCTTTCTCACGTCCAGTGACACTTTGTGTACTTTGGTGTCATTTTCTTGATTTTTCTCATCTCAATTCATTGTCATGTCGTAACCATTCCGCGTTACTGACTTTTTATGCACTCTGCTGTGAAGAGAACAATTTCATCATAAGTAGAGACTACTCATGCTGTTCCAGAGCTTGGTGGCGTGGCGCTGCTTAGTTAGAGGTCGCACGTTCCATCAGTTTATTCGCCAATTTCCCTTTATGCATGCTGATTGCAAAGAAATTTAGTTTTTGTCGGAGATCCTGTGGTCCGTATACTTTTGCTCACGGGTGTATGTGTGTGTATAGGACTGCATGGTTTAACTTTTTTGAACTTATGACGTTGTTTCTTCTTATCTTACGATATGTAAAATCTTATTATTGTTACTGTTACACGAAGAGGAGTAGCAATTGTTACAGAATGGCCACGTCTTTTTCTTCTATTTTAATTAAATAAAAGAATGGAAAAGAAACGACGATCGTCTAAGCTTGCATGTTCATGGCACAAGAGGGTCTCCACGGCTTCACCTCTTCGACATCGTCTCCACTCCGCTCGTTTGTTTACAGCCTCCTCGATGGCTGTGGAGAGGGAGGAAGGGGGAGCGGGCCGGGGCTCCGGTCGGCCGGGGCGCCGCCAGACCCGCCGTCGGACAACGCGCCTGGCGCCAACCCGAAGCGCGCGACTCCGGCTTGCACCCCTCTAAACGTCCATCGGTTGGCTCGCGCCCAGAGGACAGCAACACGACACGCCGCGACACTTTCTGCCCCACTAGCCGTCTCCGGTGCAATCCCGCATCCTTCCTCCTTCCTTTCTCTCTTTCTCTCTCTGTGCAATTGCTGTGCCCCGTTTCCTTCCCTTCAAAAGTGTCCACTATAGAGCTACCCTCCACTCTTAATTGCAGAGACATTCTGCCCTGCGCCATCGCTTCCTTAGCACCATCTCACTCTTTGTTTGTTTGTTTGATCTCGATACTTAACTTCTTCCTCCCTTGCATTATAATTCTCTTGTTTCTTTACATATTTTGGTGCGAATTGTCGCTGTCGAACGCAATATTTTACAGAAGCGGCAACGTGTATCGCGTTGTGTTCGCGAAACGCAAAGAGCCAAACATCGCTCGGAAAGTATTTTTTCTTTCTTTCTTTTCTTCTTCGAAGAGGATGCGGGGAACTGCTTCAGATGAACAGCTTTCGCCAGCGTTGTCGGGAATAAGCTCTGGTGCTTTCTTGCGGGGCGTATGAGCTCCAAATTTGAATACGCCTCTCGTGTACTGTATGTACTGTATTGCACCGACAGTTGCTCCCGTACTTGTGGCAGCGTGTGGTAGCCCAGCAAGAAAAGCGAAAGTCACCCTAATGTCATGGTTTGAAAAATAAATCGGCAAAATAATAACATTACGAAGTAACAAAATATGATAGTGAAGCGAAACGAATTTATGAATGATACGAAATGGTGGACGGAAATTGCGGCGTTTAAAATTAAGCGAAGGCAGTCGATAATTCATTGTTTGGAAAGTGGCCTGAAGTTGCGGTAGCTTTCCTCCTCCTCCTCCTCCTCCTCCTCCTCCTCCTCCTCCTCCTCCTCCTCCTCCTCCCTCTCTCTCTCTCTCTCACTCTGAAAGTCGTTATTCATGTTGAATGGAACATGAATAACGTTATTCATGCTGAATGGAGAGAGAGAGAGAGAGAGAGAGAGAAAAAAAAAATTAGCTTTATGGCAAGCGCTGTTCCAAGGTGGTTTAAACTATCAATCCAACGTGTCTTACTACGCTCTTTAACATGACCCCACCCCACCCCCGCTTTTGTTTTGGAGTATTTATTCATTCATTCATGTACCATTAGAATCAATTCAAACGCCAACAATTCAAAACCAACTCGAATGAGTTGTTGCGTTGCATCATTCTCCTGCATAGTAGCATGACATGACGCAGGCTCCGAAACGTACGTTTGGAATTATACCACGCTTATAAAGCGCGGCTACTGAGCGACTGTACGCACATTAGTTTCTCACGTAATTACGCGCAAGTGGGTCTTCTGATCAGTTTCTTTGTGCTCGCGTTTCAGTTTATCCTGATGGCACGATAAACGTGAGCGGACAAAAGTTACACAGAAGCACTTCGCCATTGCTCTATGCTTGAGGACTTATTGTGAGCCACAAGAACAGACCGTTTCCCGCACAACTTGTCTTTAATTCTTGCCGCACAAAACACCAGAGGCAACGCTTCCTTTCCCAGTTTTCGCCCCCCCTCTCCCGCCCCATTCACTAATTCAATCATTCAAACAGAAGAAACCTTAGAGAACAATAGTATTTGGCCTTCCCGCAGCCGTTAGACAAAGGCGAACAAAAGCGAATGAGAACGATGGAAAACACAGAAGCACTATACTATGCCTGACGCAGTATATACCGCCAGAGCAGCTGCGCATTAAATTTTCCAGCGGTGTCTAACGACCTTAGATGGCGCCTCAACCGAGTGAGTATCTCGCCCTATTATGACCCGAGTGCGCACAGGTGTCCCGCGTTCTCGAAAACCGGCAACATCGGCGCGCCTATTCCTGCCTCGACTCGTTTTGTTTCATTGCGTTTTCTTTTTCTTTTTTTTTTTAAAGCTTGAACAAAGACAGAGCAGCACCGGCATCTTGTCCAGACTGACGATTTTGCTTACAGGCAGGTGTTTCCAAGTGTCGGCGGCGATAGCAGGCAAGAGAGAGAGAGAGAGAGACAGAGAGGGACAAGGAAATTAAGGCATGGGCGCTAACCAAACGTACGTCCAGCTGGCTTTCCTACACGTGAAAGGGAAATGTGATAGATCGAAATAAAGGCGGATGGTACATTTCTATGGTTGAAATCAACTGCTCATAATTCTCACGGTGCGATGCCGCTTGCAAGTTTTGTAGGTCTGTTTATTAGATCACAGGACACTGCCAACTTAAACGATGACTGCTGCGCAACATACTTAATAGCGGCACGAATACATATAGTCCTGTGAAGGTGGTCACGCTATGCGACGTTAAAAATTTGACTCTGACCAGATGAGCAGGAAGGACGACAGCGGCCGTGGAACTGGTATATGTGAAAGAGACCGAAGCGTACGTCCGTGTGAGTATGGTCAACCCGCTTGCACTTGTAAAAAAAAAAAAAAAGTAAGCAGCTTCAAAGTTATTGATGACAGCTGGACCTCCTTTGCAATCCCTGGGATTTTGAGGCGTACACGAGGCTTCTACATCATCATCATCATCATCATCATCATCATCATCATCATCATCATCATCATCATCATCATCATCATCATCATCATCATCATCATCATCATCAGCCTGGTTGCGCCCACTGCAGGGCAAAGGCCTCTCCCATGCTTCTCCATCAACCCCGGTCATACATACACCACGACGAAGATGCTGATCTTGCAGCGGGTACGAAGCTTTTTGGAGGGAAATACGGTTGAGCCACGACCGTTCTTGAAAATATAACCTATGAGGTATCTCAATTGGCAATCGAATGAAATGCTGGTCTGTGACCCGGGACAAATGTTCATCATTTCGATTACTCACTTGATAACAACCCCGTCACACGCACCAACTCATATAAGTACCTCGGCATTCTCCTTACACCTAACCTGTCATGGTCTGCGCACATCGAAAAAATAACTGCTAAAGCTTCACGTACGCTCGGCTATCTTAAACGCAACCTTCGTGATGCTCCTGTCCTCACCAGACAAATCGCTTATCAGACTTTTGTAAGGTCACAACTGGAATTCGCAGCCCCTATCTGGTCACCTCGCCAAGCTTACCTAATCGCATCTCTCGAATCGATCCAAAACCGCGCCGCCCGCTTCATTGTCAGAGACTATCACCGCGACTCTAGCGTGACTAGCATTAAGTTATCTTTATCTCTCTCATCTTTTGAATCGCGAAGAACCATAGCATTGCTTTGTCTATTTCACAAGATAATCCATAGCACGCACCCGTCCACTCTGCCGCTCACTCGTCCATCTCGTACATCTCGGCGTTTACATAATCATCTCAGTTTCCAGCGTATCTTTGGCCGAACAAATGCTTTCAATTCTTCCGCGTTACCACGTGCCATTCAACATTGGAATAACCTACCAAATGACATAGTTGACATTCTTGACCCAGTATCCTTCAAAGCACGCTTATGCATATTATTTCCATAATTCGTCACAACTAAACCATACCGCGCACCTAAGCAAATACTTGTAGCGAAGTTGTATAGGTTTTTCTTTTTGTTTTGTTTGAATGTTTGTTTTAATTGCTTTAACACTATTACAGACTTGTTCTTCCACCTTCACCTCCTACCATTTGTATAATCTCTTGGTACCTTTTTGTTACTTCACACAGTCGTTTGTTTCATTTATCCCGTTATTTATATTGTTAGATATTTGTTCTTTCATGTTTACTCGCTAACAATGTATAATTTCTCTTTACTCCTTTTTTTTGGTAATTCCCTGTATCCTCCCCTCACGCAATACTCCTTCGGGAGCCTGTGAGGTAAATGAATAAATAAATAAATAAATAAGTAGCTACGTAAGCCGAGGTTGAGTGTTCTCCGACGATGACACTCGCCGCGGCAGCTGAATCACACCGAGGGATATCTAAACGTAAGTGACATATATGCGAAGGGCCTGGCCTTTCTATCCTTTTGAAGTGCACAAAGGCTGGCTTTTTCCTGTGTTCAACAGTACAGGCGAGCTATATCGTAAAGATCCATAAGCGATAAGGACGTGTACAGTGCAAGAATGTCACTGATGCGCCTTGCGTCTTACCGCCGATAAATCTGAGCACGTGCTCAACGGAGCTTAGATTTTTCTTCAAGTGGCCACAGTGGGGGCTCGACAAGGAATCTATGTCGATAATGGCGCGAAGAAAAATGTTAAGCTTTCGTATATGAAGCAACTTGTTTATTATTCGAAACATGATAGACCAAGTTATTAACTTGCGAGTAAATGCCACTAGTACACACTTTTCTCTCGAAATATCCAGGCCTTGAGTCCGCAGATGGGAAGACGTCAGGCGTGCTGTCCACTGGAACCTCACACGGCACTACAGGAATGCGTCAGCGCAGGTTCCCAGATGCAGACGTCTTCAGCGTACACAGATGGACTGACTGTCTGCAGTAGAGTCTCAACAAGGCCGATGATGACAAATTTGAAAACGAGAGAGCTAAGGACTCCACAGGATGGCGGGTAAATTTTTTTTTCTTTTTCATCTCGCGAGGGCGAAACTTAGAATAAGGAAAAGGTCCAGAGAGCGGCGACAGCCGTGGCAAAGATTTAGGGACATGTACACCCGTGAGCAGAAGTATACGGACCACAAGGACGCCTAAAAAACTAAATTGCATTGTAATAAACATGCATGAAGTGAAATTGACGAGTACACTGGTAAGTTCGCAGTGCCAAGTTGGGCTGCAGTCCTCGATTTGAAGTTTCATTCACTGGCAGAGGAAAAAAAATGGCTTTATCACGCAATCCCTGGTCCGCATACTCTTGCTCACGGGTGTACACATAGCACCACCTTTCGGCAACGGGCGCGCGTCCTGCCGTAACTGAATAGGAAACATACTAAAAAAAAAAATAGTTGTCGAAAATACTCCCGCTTAACCTTATTACGGACCCACTGGGCCATTCGGGAAAACTTCCAATAGCATGCGCCACAAAGCACGCCGGTTCTCAGGACATATTGAAATGTTACATCAGAGCCTATGAGGCTATTTTTTTCTATGAGGATATTTTCGTCTGTTCCTTATTCATTTACGGCAGGATGCGTGGCAGCCGCCAAGAGATGGCACGACGTGTACATGTTCCGATATCCCAGGGATTATAGGAGCACTTCTTAAGTTGGTGAAACAAAGCTGCCAGAGGAAAGTCGCAAATTAAACACGTACAAAAGTACACAGGCGCTCGTCCTGTCTATTAAGCTTCCCTGCGTATGTGTGTTAATTTGCGCCCCTCTTGTAATGGTTAAGGATGACAGTGTAACGGAAAGGACGGACGGATCCAGAAAACTTAGTTTAGAGCTTCTAACTGCTGTTCGTAATAATAAACTTTGAAAACATAGATACCAGTAAACAAACAAGTGAAAAAAGATCTGCTCTCCACAGTTAACATAACTTAAGTGCCACAAATTTCGTTCAGTTGGCCTTGGTGGTTGCCCAATGAGAACATTTCCGTGTGTCGCGCGTATTTAAATATATAGGAGTCGACGCCGAGCTGACCTTCCGATAGACGAGGAGGGCATTTGTGACTCGCACTTACTGACGTCAAGAATTTTGCAGACTACATACATACAGAACCCAATAGGTTTAGGCGCATTTTCATTTGAAGACATAAAAGTGTCAGTATACAAAAGAAAAGCAGTAACATCATTTTGTTCCCGGCGGATCTGGCGCTACGCGAACGATATACTGATGATGAAGCCCAAAATGTGAGAGTATATATAAAGAGAGAGAGAGAGAGAGAATAGGCATCGAGTAAAGCCACAGCCAGAGCTTATTTACGGATGTTTATGTTGGTGTAGTCGTGTTTACGACGCTTCAATGGAGAAGTCCGGAAAACATATTGGAATGGAATGCGGGCCATGGCGCATGAAAGCTTCGAGGCCATATCAGTGGCTGTGACAGATATGATGTCATCGCTGGTACCCGTACGCGTACGTAGAGTTTTCTACAATAACTGTATGAAACTCAATGCGGGTGTATGAACCACGGTCGCCTTTTAACTTGTGTACTGTCAACGTAATTTGGAAAGTAAAAAAAAAAGAGCCGTAGTCCACTACGGAGGGCGCGTGTTCGAGTTTCCGCTTTCGCCAGCGAATTTGACAGTGACGTGCATGTTTCAGGTGCAGGCGCCTATAGATGACGGCCGCAAGCGGTCCGGTTTATCGTCTTATCCATGTCCGCGTTTGGTCTTTTGCTGATGGCACACCCGCTCAGTCTAGTAACGTTGCACCCGCTTACTGAAGCATTAATGCGAAACTGCAGAAATGTTCAAATACTCGGTGGCATTGCAGGGGTCTTCGCGTCCCGTTGTCGGTTGGTTTCCTCGTGCTTGAAGCAGACCACGGTCGTCGTGATTTCCGTTCGGCAACTGCTGTTTGCGGTTTACAGACGCACAGCGCCGTTGGCACACCCGCGCCCCTTCAGCCTAAACCCTTACATCCTAATTCTCAAGTACTCAATTCATTTCTCAACGGCAGCCTGCATGATTCGGTATAGCCTTGCAATCTGTAAACACTTGTGCACGACTCTGCGTTGAAGATACATTTGAATTACTTCGAGGCGTCATATTCACCCGACAGCCGCATCCTTTGCGTGGTGGCAGAAAAAATTGGTTTCGGCCCCCGTATGTGTTCTTGTTTCAGCTTCACGGTGTTCAGAATGTCAGCGTAAGGGATGATACAATTAAACCGACCTCGATATAACTGGGTTTGACCGTAATCTGCGCAGAAAGAAGGCGAAGGGCGATCGCTGTTGGGCTGAACTGAGTGCAACACTGCAGCGTCTGCGGCACAAGAGCAGATTATGTGGAGGCAATGTACAGTGCTGTCTCTTTGCCTACGGTCTGAGTACAGTGCCGGGCTGATCATTCCTCTCGTCGCACAATGCAAGCTTCTAAGATGTGCAGTATAATCATTTTCGCCACGCACGTGGGAGGTACTATAATGCAGTTTCAATTATCGCACGAGCCGCACGTGCAGCCCGGATTATACGAACCGAGACACGCCGCCGGATCATCTCCGGGAGTGGGAGCTACTTTCAGGAAGGCGCCTTCATGGAAGTAGTACACCTAGACCCACGAGATGTAATTTATCAGGATTGCAGTTGAATGACATCGACCAGGCTTAGGAGGGATTTACCTGCCGTGCAGCCGAGTGCTTGGAGATGGTGATGCGAAGTAACACAGGGCGCTGAAGAAGACACGGAGCTACTTGAAAGAAGGGGAAATGAATCAGAAGGCTCATCGGGGTTAGGGGGGGGGGGGTAGAGATGTAGAACGAAGCAAATAATTGTTCTATAGGGCATGAGTGTCGTCGTTACGGAGAATACTTCTAGGTGCCGAGTGCCTCCTATATTCTTGCCTTCCGATAGATATCCTTCGGAACGACTGCGGTGCAGCGTTATTCGCCGCGTAATATATCAAAACTATAGGTGCGCTCGCAGATGAGACCTCAAAGAGTACAGAGTACCGCTCTTAAAAGCTGCAGCATGTAACATACGAAAGAGCCAATTAATTAACCGACTTGGTACTTTGCTCCGAAAGGTCTCAAAGCTCGCCTGGTTCGACCGCACGGAAAAAAAAAACAAGACACGAACCGCGTTGGAAGAAAAGAGAAATGATATAAGAAGCGAATACAACCTCAAATCCCACCTGAGCCTCGGCAAATATCTTACATTGGGCATTCATAAACTGTCCGACGAGAGGAAAAACACAGCTCCACCGCATGATGCAGCTTCTTCCACGAACTGCAAAAGAAAGACGCGCTGCTTCTCGCAGCTAAAAGCGACGACGGTGATAAAAAGAAAATGCTGCGTCAGTTTCCATGCGCGCTGTATGCAACGTTCCCTCGACGGTGATCGTCCGTTAGTCAGTTCCATATATTTTTTTTTTCTCCCCTCGCTGCTCCACGTTTTGTTGTCGGAAGTAAAAGTTGCCGACTTCTGGGAACACGTGCACTCCACGATGCGAAATCTCACACACTTCGGCGATGTTGTCGAAAACAAGCCCCTTTTGTTCTCTCTCGGCACGAACAGGCGCACAATAGACCGTCCGTTGTTTCGGATTGCCATTCATCACATTTAAGCAAATGGCACGTTACGGCTTGACACTCAACTATATATATGCACGCGCTGTATAGGTGTTCTGCCGCTACGCCTCCGTATATATATATGCGACGGCCGGCTTCATCCCCCGCACTATGTTGCCTCACTTTACTCACGCTGCTTCATTAGAGCTGCGGGAGAGGCAGGCTGAGTGCTCTGTAACAATAGCCGCAGGTGTTTCTTCGCTGCCTCCTTTTCAGCTCTATGAGTCCACGCTTTGTTTCCGTTGTCCTAAGAGCATATTTATCGTACTGCGCGGCGCAAACAAGGAGCCCTCTTGACTTTATACTCCCGTATGAGGACCTATACGTCAGTCATGCGCAAACTTCCTAGCCTACCTCCGGCTATGCCCGAGGTCATCAGTGACATCACCTATGTGTAAAAAGAATTGTTGCTTGAATTCTCTCATCATAAAGCATGATGGAAGTAAATAGCCTCTACTCAGCCTTCTTTCTGTACTAATCTAGGCCCGTATTCGCAAAAAAGCTCTAACGCTAGAATTTTTTTCGTGATAGCGAATTGTTGCTTGAATTTCCCAGCCAATGCTGATGCCGGACTTATATTAGCGACGACAGTCAGCCATTGCCAAAGAGCGCTTTTACGAGCGAAGTGCATTGTGAATTCGGGAGTTCGCGTCGTTACTGCATAATTTCCGTATAAATAGTACGGAAAATATGTCAACTAATATTGAACTCCACCTGCAAGATTTCACTACAGTCACAGCGAAATAGGTGAACTCTGCAAGTTGACTTCTTTTTCCTCACGAATAATGCGGTAATCCGCTATCCCATATTTAATTCTTTTCCCAGCAGTCGATTAGAGCTTAGATATTACATCAAGGCCAACGTAACAAATTTCCCTAATATATACCAGCGTAATGTGTACTTCGATAAAATGGAAGAAGCGTATCAATTAATACATTGACTTCTATACCAGTTTTGCTTAATAAGAGTGGAGTAATGCACGCGAATTATCTCACATACCTAACGCAAGCGCGCTTTTTTTTCTTTTTCTTTTTTAAGGGAAGTTATATGCCATTTATGTATAATTACTTAGCGAGTCCGGATAATCTCCATACATATAGCGAGGAAAATTTATGGATTTATTGGACAGCACACGCAAACTTTTAAAGGAGTACTGAGTACTAACATTGGGTGTTTTCGACGGCGTTTAGTACAAATTTTCTTTAAATGAACGTCCTCGAGCTCGAAACCCGAGGAAAAAAAATAAAATTACAGGCAAGCATCCGAGCGCCATAATTAATTTACTGCAATAACTGTTCTACGAACCAGTTTCGGTTTCCCTTCCCGGGACGCGCATGTTTCATGACGCAGACGGTGGTCATATCGGAGCAAAACATCGTGACGTCTCGGCTAGAGTGTTTTGGTAATAGTCACGGCTCACTCAGGGGGTATGCAATGCTACAGTTCGTTCATCTTTGCCAGTATTTTGTCTAACGTTTCGAGGCCAATGAATTTCATTTAAAGCAAGAAAAGTTTATAAATGTAATGTCAACCACAGAACTTTCGACTGCCCACAGCAGCGGCAGGAAGATATCGTGCGGCAGTCGTTGACTACAAGACGTACGATCCCCTCAAAGGGCACGAAAACAACGGCACGAAAAGTCGGAGAGCAAGGCAGTTCGCTCGTGCATTCTCGTGAAAGAGGGATTCGCAACCACTAGTGTGCATAATGCCTCCAGGACAGGGCGTGATGTCCAACAATATGCGGGTCACGACCTAAGAAGGCGATTCTACAGCGAGCGCTGAATCTTTTTGAACTTCGCAATCTGAACCGAGGACTACTTTCAAATTGCGCCCTTGGCGACCTGAGAAATGGATTCGTTTGAATGTGTCATGCCTGCATATATATATATATATATATATATATATATATATATATATATATATATATATATATATATATATATATATATATATATATATATATATATATATATATATATATATATATATATATATATATATATATATATATATATATATATATATATATATATGTTTATTTATTTATTTATTTATTTATTTATTTATTTATTTATTTATTCAAAATACCCCCAAAGGCCCTCATTACGAGGGTATTACATGGGGGGGGGGGGTCAATCACAAGCACTGGTTGTAGTTTGTACATACTAAAAACAAGAGAGGTTAACAGAAGTAATAATACAGTGAAACATAGTTAACATACAAGATAATTAGGTCACAATTATTACAGAGAAAACATTAGTACATATTAGGAGAACATAAGGCAACTGCACTAAAAAACAACAACAAATATCGAAAAACACTGTAAAAGTCCCAAAAAAGAATAATAATACGATTAGTCGACAAGTCGTGAGCGAATTAAATGTTGAAACTTAGTCAAGTCTGGTTCCGTGGCAATGACTGATGGTAAGGCGTTCCATTCAGTTATTGTGCGTGGTAAGAACGAAGATGCATAATGGGATGACTGGCAGTTAATGCGTTTGACTTTGTATGGTTTGTATATATATATATATATATATATATATATATATATATATATATATATATATATATATATATATATATATATATATATATATATATATATATATATATATATATATATATATATATATAATAAGATGCCTTCGTATTATTTTCTTTTTCTCATCCACTCCGTAATGTGGGTAGGTGGATAGGTGGACGACGGACGGATGGACATGAACAGACAGACAGACAGACAGACAGACAGAGTGAGCTAGCTAGCTAGATAGATAGATAGATAGATAGATAGATAGATAGATAGATAGATAGATAGATAGATAGATAGATAGATAGATAGATAGATAGATAGATAGATAGATAGATAGATAGATAGATAGATAGATAGATAGATAGATAGATAGATAGAAGAAACCCATTGGTTCACGTGAAGACGCGCCCCAGCTATTGTCGGGATCGGCCAATAGGCAGCACGGACGATAAGAATAGAATCAGAGGAGCATGTTTCTTCAAGAACAGGGCTCCTGGACGTACTAAATCATGTACGCGATAAACATGCAGTTGAACATCTCTATATAGGACTCTTTCTCGGTGACCGAAATATTCAGTATGCTCAACTCTGCTTTATTGAGTGCTGAGTGCTTCATACTACTAACACTATCGCCACCACCACCATCAATACTACTAAACTACTACTACTGCTGCTGCTACAACAACAACAATTTATGCCGAGTGCAGGACGAAGGCCCCACCCAGCGGCCCCCTTTGCTGTGGGGTCCAGCATCTGGTTATAACGAAGCGACCTCGATATAAAGAACCATTTTCCATCTCCCCGCGTGTTTCGCTATGCCGGCGCTTGAGCGCAACGCCTGTTGCCAGGATTCGTGCGCGGTGTCAGGGGGTGCCACCCGGAGGAAGCCGCGTCGTAGCGGTCGCTTGCCACCCGTGGACACCTCGTCTCAATTAGGGGCTCGTCGCGCGCGCGCGCGATGTATCGGTGGGCGTGACGGATCCACTAACGAAGGCGGAGACGCGGAGCGCATGCGCTCCCTTCCTCCCCAAACGCCATGCCAGCCAGCTGCAGCACAGGCCGGCGTCCATATCCCTCACCCGTGACTGCTGCCTTCGCTGCCTGTTTAGATGCCTGCTCCTTGAAGCGCCCTCAGCCGGCCTGCTTACGGTGGTGGCAAAAAACACGCCTTCAAGGTCATGCCGCGACGACCTCGGGCCTGACATCGGTGGCGGCGACGCGTGCCAATTAAAACACCAGCGCCGGACGCGGCAGCAGACGTACGCTGCTTCGCCCCCGCATCACTGGGTGTGCGCGTACGGCTTCACCCCGGAGTTTCCTACAAAAAATTGCCACAGGGAACTGTGGCTCTCCAGTCTGCTAGTTTCCTAAGAAGCTGCAAGTAGGGTACAGACTAACATAGAGGCTGTATGTAAGTAGGTGTGCGCGGATATTCGAAATTTCCGGATGACGAATCAAGTACTGTGGCGTTCGATTCGGTCCTCGGATGGGTCCTCGAATAGAATAGTCATTATTCCATTCGGTCCTCGAATATTTTGTGAAGTTACAATATTTTTTTTCAAATACTTTTCGAATACCTTGCGTGGTCGACAGCGGGTAGTAAAACATTAAATTGAAGCAACAATGCTATATATATCTAATCCCATCCACAGTGAAAATAATCTGCTGGAGCATGTCGATTTGCTCAGTCAGCCAGAGTTTCCAGCGAAACACGATCACTCTTACAATGAAAAGTTGTTTAGACACTGCGTGCGGCAATGGGTATTGTTTGGTACTATTATTAAATGCAGCACATGTGTCCGCTCATCGGAGCAAATCACAATACGTTTAACTGCAGCATAGTTTATACATTAATGACATCATCTGCTACGTCAATTCGAACTACTCAAATGGGGCTTCTTTTCCTGTTTTTCTCTGTTTCTTGTTTCTTTTTTTTTTTCACTCTGCCATTGCCAAAGACGTTCATATGCAGTGGCATATGACCAACTGTGTCTGGTCGCGACGGTATTCTCTCATATTAATTGGCTCACAAGCTTGCCTTCAAAACTGATAACGCGTGACCGCATATTCTGCTAAGAGCTCTGCTTGTGTGAGCAATCTGCTTAGTTGTTCCTAATACTTCCTTTGTGCTTTCAGTAAAGCATACTTTATAAGGTGCAGTGTAACGAAAGAAACTTTCTGTTGTGAATACCATGAAGCGAAAATTGTTTGATATTGACGGTGAGAAGACTGTACATTATTCGCAATCTATTCGAAAAACATTCGACATTCAATTAGATTGGCCTCTGGCACTAATCGATTTGTATTCGATTCGGTCACAAAAAGTGCCATTCGCAGTGACCCCTAGCTATACGCCTATAATGACGGGTATTCAGACAAGACAGAGGTTCACAGGAAGACGGAGGCTTGAAGTGACGAGCAGACGAACAAGGAAAGTCGCTGGAGTCGACGTTTCGACAAACAAACAAACAAACAAACAAACAAACAAACAAACAAACAAACAAACAAACAAACAAACAAACAAACAAACAAACAAACAAACAAACAAACAAACAAACAACGACCCAACAAGCAACAATTCGCAAGCGCGCAGATACATAAGAGTGCCTTACCATCCGCCCCTCACCCCCCCAAAATAAAAAATAATAAAATAAAATAATAATAAATAACAATAAAATAAACTGCCGGACCATTCCTTAACAAAGTTCTTTCTTCTTTTTCTTCTTCTTCTCCTTCTTCTTCTTGGTAACGTTTTAAAATGAGGCGCTATAAATGACGCGACAAGAAAAGCGGCAACTACGAAGATCAGACAAATCTATGTGCACTGCTCGTGCACATAGATCACACACACATGACATCTTAACAATCGCTGCACCAAATTATACCTCTAGCAACTTTTGTAGGAAGCGCCACGCTTCACCAGGTGCCCTGAAATGTAACTGCAGTACATGAAAGGTAAAGACAGAACTAGTTGAGGCTTGTGAAGCACATTTTCAGCAATCTGTGTGAATTTATTTGGGCGAAACAAGGCTGCGCTACTGGAGGAGAAAATGAAGTTCAGTTTTCCTCATTTTGCGCCCATACACCGCAGCATTGCTGCAAGCCCCAGTGGCACCACGGATTTCAATATATTTGCACTACATCTGGACCGCTTTTGTGCTGGAAAAGTTATCGGAATTGGCTAAGTCGAGTCTTCGACTAATCTAACATACGCGAAGTAGGCTATTAGTAGTAGTAGTAGTAGTAGTAGTAGTAGTAGTAGTAGTAGTAGTAGTAGTAGTAGTAGTAGTAGTAGTAGTAGTAGTAGTAGTAGTAGTAGTTGTTATTATTATTATTTTGTTGTATTAAAAAAAGAAGGGGCAGAAAGGAGGTAAGAAATGAAGGGATGCGGGTATCGTAGCTGTCTCACGTCTCAGTGGACACCTCAACTGTCTCGCTGCCGTGGGACAGTTGCAGGAGAAAAGAAACGAAGGGGGAGGGAAAAGAACAGAGCTGTTCAATGTACAGATAGTCGACTATGTATTCGATGATAGCATATAAGAATGCAGCGATAGATACATCGCTGTCCAATTGGCTTTGAGGAGGAGTTTGCAAAGAATTCTGAGGTCGCCATAGAGTATAGCCCTGCACGGACGTCAAAATCCATGACGCCAGTGCGGAAATTTCAAGGCGAAGTCCCCACTCATCTCCCCCCCCCCTTTTCTTATATTTCCGGCATCCCCCCCCCTTTTTTTTTCTTATCACGAAACTGTCCGTGGTAAGAGTGACGAAGTGCATTGCGGTTGCAGCTAATACGTTTCCGCACTGCTGAGAAACTCTTGTACAGAACATTGTTAACTGGAATAGGAACGCATTCCAGGCACATCTTGCGTCCGTATTTCTCGAAGCTGGCGCCATAGGCACGAAACATTTATAGCAAAAGGTTGCTTTGAGTACTGGCTTACTTAAATTTTACAATTAGCAACGTACCCTCTTATATGAATAATTAAAACGTTAATTAGTAATTTTTAAGTAATCACTTTAGTGATTATCGCGCAAATGCCGATATATGTCGCGGGTATAAAACCTGGTCAATAAAAATTAAATGGTTTCGGTTAACTCTTCCCCCCCCCCCTTCTTACCCTTCTTCCTTTTTAATAATCTGCGGCCGAATTCATTTACGAACTAACAGTTCTTAAGTGAAGTTTGCCTTCGCTAGCACCATCCACCTTGGCTAATACGTCCAACGTCTCGAATGACTGGCCTATGTTCTTACGACTTGGGGTCCGTAACAGCTTCAAGCACTTCTTTGAGAACGCGGGCCACCGTCTGTAACAACGCCACCACCACCACCACCAAGCAGGCGGTATTCCGACGCCCCCTTTAGGCACTGACGAGCTGCTCGACAGGTGCCGCGTGCAACACGTCTTTTTTTTTTTTTCGAATAGCCCGTCTCGGTGCATACCAGCCGGCGTATGCCTGCTCAAAACTAGAACCACAGGGGGAAAAAAAAAGAACGATATGACGGATGTAGAAGCACAGTTGATTCAGCGAAAATTCCGCTCACTGTTTCCGAATGAAATGCTACGCTACTGAAAGTGCTGGAAGAGAGAGAGAGAGAGAGAGAGAGAGAGAGAGAGACAGAGAGATCAAGAAAGGTGGTGGCGCATACGAGGCCGGTCGTTGCGAAAATGCAGGAAGCGTTGGCGCCCCTTTGTCTGCGGCCGTGCACCGAGGGATTCAACGGCCTCGCGCCGCCAGCCGTGTCACGGCGAGGCCATTCCGCCTCCCGCGGGACGCAGGCCGCCAGCACGTCGCCAGCCATCGCCAGGTGCAACGGGCGGGGAGGGGGGGGACACAGGATGCCTCCCCATCACGCCATCGGCTTATCTGAACGACGCACGCGAGTTCCCGGACATGTACGACACGAAACGTTGGGGTGGGGATCTCTGCACCACAAACCCGGACCGCGCCACCGCGTCGCCGAGTTCGCGTTCACTGTCCAAGGACGCAACACAGACACGTCGGGAAACTAGAGCGCCGGCCGGGGTGACGAGACGCGAACAAGAGGCCACATACAAGCGCCAATTCTTCTATTATTATTATTTTTATTTTTTTTTACAACTGAGCTGTGTACGGCTAAGGTTCTGTGCATTTTTGTTCTCCGTGAACAAAAACAATAATCATCAATGGCTCATACCCCCGTAAGCAAGCAAAAAATGCAATGGCTCATAGCCCCGTAAGGCGGAGGCTACAAACACTCACCAAATTGAAGCGAACAGTGCTTAAATTATTTCTACTCACGCATACAACACTAAGAACAGCATGTCGAAAACTATCATCAATGGCTCATACCCCCGTACCCCCGTAAGCAAGCAAAAAATGCAATGATTCATAATCCCGTAAGGTTCATATGGCTACTCACTTCGCGTGAGTTAGCTGCGAGGACGCTACCCCTATTGTCGCTGTCGGTGATTTCAATGTGGATGTGTCGGTACCGAAAAGGGAGCGGTTTAGGCGTTCCGTATTGCAAACGTATCTCTTGCGATGCCACGCCGATCCGGCCCAACCGAACACCCAGCGGCGAACGTGCGTCGATTTGACATCATCAAGGAATGTGACTGCAATTGCGAGTGAAATAATGACCACCGATTAGGACAATAAATGAGTGTGCGTACCTTTCGTCACGATGACCACCTATCAAGACAACGAGTTTGTACCTTTGTTTAAAATTATTGTCACCTCCGTGTCGTGTGCTAAACAGCTTCGCTGGTCAACCACTTTCACAGAGTGGAATGGCTCATGTTTTTTTTACTGACAACTCAAATGTTAGTGAACACAACGGAAAATTTTGTGGACACGTTGGGCACATGTCACGTGAGCTAAATGCAAACAAACAATAAAGGCGTGTGTCTAACAATCACTGATGCATAGCTGAACGCTTTTCTTGAAGTGACAAAAATGGCTTACGCATAGAGCGGCATTCTTGGTGATGTGATCAGTCGGGTCAGTTGGCCAGCTCTAATTCCGCAATGACGAAATACCAAGGAGTCCAACTATATTCCATCATATACCGTAAACACGATACGTCTCTTTTCAGTGTAAGCGCTGCAAGCTTTTATAAAACATTTTCAAAACCTGGCAGCGGCACGCAACACTTAGCTCATAAACTCTCTATGAGTGACATTACTTGATTTATCAGCCTTGCAGGTAGGTCGGTCGGTCGGTCGGTCGGTCGGTTGGCTGGTTGGTTTGCTTTTACTGATGACTCATGGTCACCGTGGGCAATTGGCCAAGAGTCAGATTGCACAGAAAAGACGTTTACCTCTCATTTAAAATAAAGGAAAACTTGGGGAAGAATCATATGAATGTGAAATAACATATGTGAAGAATTTGTCAATTGCATAGCCTTAAAACAAGTAGAACTTTCTCTCCCAATCATAAGCATTGAGAGCGGTCACGTCTACAGAAGTATTTCCCAGCCAACAAGAAATACTGTAGCGGACGAGTAGGACATTGTGTGCGCCGAAACAAGTTATTGTTCTTGATAATATCACCTTATCACATAGTTCTTACAAACATCACCAGAGGAAATGCTGGCGCTGCGATCGCTGAGCTGCCATGGGAATGATCGTTTAGTACATGGATTTGTCTAGTCTTCGAACTTGTTGCTTCGAACGTTTCTTTGACATTATTTATCACGCGCTTTATCTTTCTAAATTTCAAATTGCTCTCAAACATACATAAACACAGCTATAGACAACTAGTCCTTGCCCGCATGCCCAGTCATTGCAAATTGCAGCGTTCGTAACACAATATTTCGTTCAAAACGATCGATTTACAAGACAATTCAGCGCCGCTTGTAGGCAAAAGGATAAAGTTTGGGCAAACTCGAGCACTGCCCATCGTTCCCATGCTGCAGCCGGAACAGCCGTACTTGCAGCTCCCGTAGACACTGACGCCACGGTCCTCTTTAGTGATTTTTGTAGGAAATTCTGCTGCAAGTGCTACTGTGCCGGGCTGTGACAGTATGCAGCCCCAGTGACCCACTGTGATTGTGTGTCTGTGCGCCTTTCTTTCTTTATATCTGTGTTGTTATCACTTTACCTCCCCCTCCCCTCTCTACCCAGCGTAGGGCAGCAAACCGGATCTTCCCCTCTGGTACTCTCTCTCTCTCTCTCTCTCTCTCTCTCTCTCTGTAGGAAATTGTACGGACGGTGCATGCGTTGTGAGAGCCTCTTGCCATCGCAGTGTACGAACCAAGAGCCGAAGGAATCGCTGAAGTCCGCTCATTAATGCGAAAGCATTATATTCCCCATTACGCGAAAATCGGCTGGCGTAGTCGGCGTGACCGAAAGATGGTACCAAAAGTGGCCGACGGCGCAAAGGGTAAAAAAAAAAAAACGTAAAACAAATGCTCTAAATGAAGTCAAATTTCTCAGCGTGCTCCCTGGAAACAAAGCAAATTAATGGTCCCGGAAGGAAAATTTGGTAAATTTGGTGAGTTCACGTGAGTTCGCCACACGTAGCTCGGCACCCTGGCACGCTTTTCCAGATGGGATTAGTGTTAAGTGGTTCATCTTAAATGGTCACGAAAGAAGCGATAAGTCCGTTTAGAATAATGAAGTACTTTTTTCAAAACATGATGTTCGTTAATTTCGCAGTACTAGGTTGATTATCAGAAGATAAAAAGAAGATCAAAGTTATTATTATTATTTTTAAACTTTGCGTAGCAACTCCAGCGCCTTTTCGTTAGTAACAACAGTCAGCGATGTCACATTTCTTTTTGTTTTTTTAATTCTGGTGTTTTAGGTGGCACAGATGTTAAAGATTTTTCTTTCCTGTTTCAGTGGTTGTGATTCAGTAAACGTTCTTCAAAATTCCTAAGTTCCATCTTTGACTTCTTTAGAAGTTCAACAAGGCTGATTCCTGGGCTAGTTAGTACGGTTTACTCATAATTGCAAAGCCTTTAGCGCAATTGAAGAAGACAGGGACTTGACAGGGAGCCAGACAGGTAGCGCTGTCCTGTGCCTCTGTCACGTCGCTGTCTTTTTGAATTGCGCTAAAGGCTTTGCCACGATATTCGAGTAGAATGTAGTAGGCCGATTGAAAAAAAAAAAGAAAAAGTTATAGGGCCTAGCGAGACGCCATCAAAAATCCGTGACGTCACGGCAATCTGGCGCGGGAATTAACTTCAAGGTGGTTTCACCACTCCCCATTCATTTTTGCGTCTTTCTTGGCTTACCAAGCCTCTTGACCCAATAAGAAGTCACTGCTTATTTTCGGTAATAAAGAAGTACAGCGAACCAGACGCAATTCTGGTTAACATCCCTACACCCTCACTTTCTTTGTCTTTTTATAAATAACGTTTTCTCTCTCCCCCTTTCTTTCCTCCTCCTTCACACAAGCGTAGTTTACTAACACAGATCAAGTGAGCTTCCTCTTGATTGTCTAAAAAGCATCCGTAAATGGTATATATACAGAATCAAAATGTTGCTCTTTGCACATAACAGATTTCCTGCCACCATGGCTCAGCGCCTTGAGGGATGGTATGGGGACATAAAGAGGAAGCATGCAAGCCGCCTGCAGCTTCAAAACGGGTGACGAGCTTGCGTCTGTTTGAAAAGAAAGTGTTCGAGAAAAACAAGGGGGGGGGGAGGTAACGGGGTAACTTCGCGTTCCTCTTGCGAGCTCCACGCCCTGCGCACGACTGCAAAAGTTGGCTCAGATGTACATCGCATTGCACGCTATTCGCAGCCGGTCTCCTTTTTTTTAATTATACTTTTTGTTTTTGTTTTAATTATACTTTTTGTGGCGGGTATTTTTCAATTCCTGCAGGGTGGCCAGTCTCCCTCGTGGGTATATGGGGTCATGTGTTAAGAGCAAACAACGACTGCACCAACCGTGGAACAAAGCATATGCTATGTTATATGTTATACGTAGACTCTCTCTCTCTCTCCCTCCCCCCCTCTCTCTCTATGTATATATATATATATATATATATATATATATATATATATATATATATATATATATATATATATATATATATATATATATATATATATATATATATATATATATATATATATATGCACAGCTTCTGTTAATTTAGGGTTGTATGTTGCGTACTCCTTGCCGACGCTGCCGTATACGATACAAAGCATTGTAGCATGTGCGCATGTATATATATATATATGTATATATATATATATATATATATATATATATATATATATATATATATATATACATAACATAAACATAACATATGCCATAAACAAAGGCAAGATAACCAGCAGGAACGAAACGCGACCGGGACAATGCCAAGCCAGTATAATATATATATATATATATATATATATATATATATATATATATATATATATATATATATATATATATATATATATATATATATATATATATATATATATATATATATATATATATATATATATATATATATATATATATATATATATATATATATATATATATATATATATATATTATACTGGCTTGGCATTGTCCCGGTCGCGTTTCGTTCCTGCTGGTTATCTTGCCTTTGTTTATGGCATGCACGTGTCCTGGGCACGCTTTCTGTCACTTTAGGGTATACTATATATACATGCACAGCGAGTGTCAGGACAATAACGTGCGCCGTCGCTGTACACTGACAGCTCTTAGGACAGCTCTTAGGCCGAACAAGGAAACAAAAGTGAGACAAAAAGAAGCAGGAATGAAAGAGGCGATCCGGTCCCACTGCAGCAAGTTGGAACAGGGGATGGCGCAAGAAAAACAATCCCTTGCATCAGCTAACGCAGCAATATTAGCTTTTGAGTGATAGTATCAATTTTGTTCAGTACTTCAACACGTGCGCCGCAACATTAACCCATATAGCTTCTCTTTCTCACTCATAAGGCTGTACGTACCGAAACTAAAGAGTATACGAAGTGGATTGATGGAGGGATTCGTAAGAATAATAATTTCTACCCTACTGAAATAATTGTAATGTTTGATTTCATAAATGCAACAAATTAACTCAGAAACCAGGCAGGTAATGAATATTCTCTGAAACAATGGAGGCAGCTTGAGTGTGTACCTCGGCCTACACATGACCGGGGATGGGGTGCGGGGCAGGCGGGTATTGTTGCATGTCATTTTATGCCAGATATCCTGGTACACAGAAATTTCGAGGGGGTGGTGCGGAGGGGGCGGGAGGGCTCCTACTTGGCGTGCGCCCCCCCCCCCCTTTTCCCTCCCCTCCAGGTACGCCACTGAGGAGAATTATCTGCACACAGAGAAAAATGCCGCCAGTAAGAACGATGTGGATTGTTGTCGTTCCATCTAGGACCCTGATTGTTTTCGGCAAAAAGTGCGTCTTTGTCATCCCTTGCAGTCCCATGTTCAATGTGGCTCGCCGTGGTGCCTCAATGACGTGTAGCGTTCTACCGCGCTGTGACCGCTCTATAAACATTGGCTGTGAACATAGACGCGAGGGTTCGACTCTCGGCCGCGTGCGACCGCGCTCCAGTGGAAGCGGACTGCGAAAACTCGCTTACACTAAGATATACGCAGATTAAATAACCCTCTACAGTCATAGCTGAGGCCGCCGAATTCGCAAAGCTTCTGGCTCATAAGGTGTATCTCCTTTGTCCCCCCGCAGCTTGCGGTGTGCATTCCTCGCAGTACAATACGGAATTCAGTATGAACAAACTAGCCAGAAACACACACACACACACACACACACACACACACTTCCTCTGCAGTTTGAAATCATTCATTAATAATATGTCCGCGACATCACGATTGGCTGGAGTCAGCTGCTCTTACGAACTGTTCTAGCGTAAAAAATTTTTTTCCGCGCATAGAGGCCCTGTGCTCGAGAGCCCCTAACAATTCGTCGTTTTTGGTAGCTTTGCGACTAAAATGTTTATGATGATGATGATCATCATCATCATAATCATCGTCGTCTTCGTCACCGGTGCAAATCGCGCGAATCGGCATAAGTGGGCAACTGTGTATCTATTGCAGCTCGGTGCAGGCGACACAGGTACACTCTTGAATGTTGCGTGTTCCATTCGCAGGGAAAAAAAAAGAAAATTAAGGAAAAAGAAGAAAAAGACGAATTCCGAAACTGCCCGACGTTGACACCGCGAGCGAGAGAATCCATCCGCGAGACTCTCACGCAGTGCATGGCTGCATTCCTACGCCCTTTGCACAGGCGGGGCTCCACCTTCAGACTGATGCCCAGGCGCGCGAACGCCGAAAACGCAACAACAGCAACAAATGATAGACGTAGAGAGAGAGAGAGAGAGAGAGACCCCAGAGGAGGGAGATCTCGGGGCTCCGTCACCGCAGCATGGGAGTCGTAATGAAGCCACGCCTTCGAGCATTGTCCTGCTACAAATAACCGTAATCACCGACGGGACGCTCGCCGCAGACGCATTCTTTCCTCGCCGCCGATTGTTGGCCGGCGCCACGCGGCAGCGTCACATTTCGGACGAAGGAGAGGAGAAGAAAGAAAGGAAGAAATGCAGCCGGCGAGGATATCCAGGTTCCGACTCCTTTTTTTTTTATTAACAATTTTTTTTGTCCGTCACATCCTGCGTGTGTTGCTTACGTCTTCTCTTCTCAGAGTTTCTTGCGTTGCAAACTGGGAACAGGGGCAGGCAGCGCGAAATGAACGCGAATGCTGCTGGCGCGCTCGATTCCAATGCTTGAGAGCAAAGACGAGGAAAGCACGGCTTCCGAAAGGCGCCGCTTAGATGACTGAGGCCACAACAACGAAGACGACGAATGGGAACGGTTTGCTTCACCTCTTTCGGGGCCGCCCCGGCAAGAACGCCTAGCGAAAATCAACTTTACGTTGTTATGAGATGGAGAGAGATAGAGAGAGAGAGAGAGATTCGCATGAGAGTAGCAAGACGGTTGCAAGACGGTTGCAAGACGTGACGTCACAGATCTCAAAGTAAACTTGCTAAGTTCAGTTTTGGCTAATTTTAGCCGTTCGTAGTCGAGGAAACATTGCACACCGGACCGGGTATCGAATCCGAGATTTGCCTTTCCTGGAAAGTCGCTGTACCGTCTGAGCTAACCGTAATTTATTATAATTATTATACATTTCTATTTCTTTTTTTTTAATGGTATCTATAGCGGGGCAGGCATCATAAACAAACAAGCGAGCTGAAACTCTAACAGGTGCGTGAACAGCATAACCTAAGGTGACCACAAACGTTTACGGTAGTCTTTTTATGCGTTTGTGTCCCCGTTCAAGTGGAGAAAAGAGTGTTATTATAGCTAAGCTAACCGTGCAGGAGGCTAGCAGGCAGGGCAAGCCCGAATTAATCGACTACTCGAAGTGATGTGCTATCCACTTAGATCGGCAGGCAGTTCTCCTACCAAGGGGCACCACCTCTCGTCCTCGTGAAAACAATTGCTAAAATAACTGTCGTGCTGCGACTGTATACGCAAGTGCGATCCGCATGAGCTGAGTGTTACTCGCCAAAGCCACCGAAGGAAGCGCGACTCCATCCATTAAAACTGCCTCCACGAATGGATTTTCAAGTGTGAGGTAGCCTTGTCTTAGCGATGTCCTCAGACGAGGCTACGGATGTCAAAACTGTGCAAGCAACGCGGACAACAATGAGAACTGGCGCTGTGTTAATCGTTTTATAATTCTCGGCCGTGTCTATTGCTCCGTTTTTCGCATTATGAAAACACACTGACTACAGCGCAACCCTCAGTCATGACGAAGGCTGCGAAAGTTAAGATGTTCTCCGTAACTAGACTGGCGGATCCAAAGGGGGCGGTGCCCGGGTACCCCCTCGAGAGATAAGTTGCGGCGCTTCTGACGCACGAGTTGGTATTGGTATTAATGGTGTGCAGAAAAAAATCTTTGCGGCAAGTTTGAGCACGCAGTGAGCCTCTCCAACTTCAAGCCTGCATCTTCATGTGAACTTATGTCTTGTTTGCTTGATGATAAGTTGCACGATATACATCGAAACTAGAAGCAAACAAGAGACATACGTCACACACACATGATATTTGACATTTCGAAAATATTTATGTAATAACAACACATTTTATTGCTTTCTTTCTTTTTCTAGAGACCTATACGAGTTTATAAATCTTGACCGCTTTGTAGCATAGCAGCGTATAACAGATAAAGTTCTATAACTGACAAAGAAGGCAGTGCTACCTGTGGTTTGGTCCGTCCGCCCTAATGATCTTATATGAGAACCACATTTCATGTTTTTCCTATCTTTGCTAATGTGCTTTTAGTTTTCTGATTGTGTTTTTTTTGGGGGGGGGGAGGGGGAGGGAAGGGAGTTGTACACTATGATGATTTGAATGATATTTTACGTTCTTCCTTCTGTTTACCCCGTTGCTTATGTCTTAACCATGAGAACTTCTAGGCTTACATACTACTATCCCGAGGAAATTGCTTGCTTATCACATGTTACCTATATTTAAGAAATTTTGAACGCATTTGCTGAAACACTGCGTATCAGAAATTTTGCTGTAGATTCCCGCCATGAAGTCGTGCGGTGAAGGCCGACTTCCCACTAAATCTTACGACGTTGAAATTCAAATTTATTTTCTTCCTTAAAAACATAAAATACCTACCTTTTTAAAACTTTCTATTCAGCTAGTCGGTGTCCTTCTGCATGATGGGCCACTGCTTGCCAAGGGCCGCTTCAGTGCTCTACTAACGCTTAAAGGGAAGCTGAAGCGGTTTTCAATTTCCATGAATTGCTGGGATTGGGAAGAACAGACTTAATAATTTACGGTTCCGAAATTTTTTTCTTCGTTTTGTTAATATAGGGGCGGAAATTGCTTTCTAAATCACCCCCGCGGACACGCCCCCATCGCTTCCCGGAGCGCCGGGTGAGGAGGTTACCAGAGGAGAGAACCGGCGAGAGTGACGTCACTGGCGGGGACCGAGCTGCAGGACCGGCGTGCTGGCATGCGTTGGCATGCCTCTTTCCGTCCTGCGCTTTACTGAACGACGCTACGAGAGATTTGCCGCCGCCGCCGCTCACGTTTGTTTTGCGATTTTCGTAAACTGTTCTTTCCTTCTGTGCTGCGTGAGTGCCTACAGCCAAGGGCGCCCAACATGCCCTCGTTCTGTGCAGCAATTGGCTGCGCGAACACACGCGGGCGAGACGATGTGGTGTTTCACAGGTTCCCGAAGCACAAGAAGCTTGCAGCGCAGTGCGGTGAGGAGAGATAAGTTCGTGCCGACGAAATCAACTGTGCTGTGCTCGGACCATTTCCGCGATAGCCGGATAGCCTTACGACAAATGCGGAAACGCGTTGTTGCTAGCGTTGCTATACTCCGTTTCATACATCAGGTGCAACGCTGTGGAGGCTTGAGATACTTCTTGCAGTGGCTGCGTTCGCACTTAGAAAAAGTTCGGTGTTTCTTGACCCGATTTTTGAGAAAACTTTTCATATATAAGCTCAGTTCTGAACGAAAAAAAAAGAATTTACCCATAGAAACAATCCGTGTACTTATACGGCTGCTAACACGTTCTTTTAAATCAATTTTCTTTTCGGCATTCTTTAATTGCAGCCCGTCGCGGCAGCTTCACGTGCATGCTCGCGCGAGCAAATGCCGCTGGCACGCTGCGAACCATAGACGGAAACGCGCGCAGTAATAAATTTTGGTAACCGGACTTCGTGCGTAGCTTCCACAGCGTTGCACCTGAGGTATAAATTGGAGTATAGGCTTGCCTAGTGACATTCGACGTACGGTTGCAGTTATGTTTACCACACGGCGGTGCTAAAACTGCCTAATATCTTTATGTCAACACTAGCATGGAGCGCCCATACCGATTCTTGATCGAGCCACAATCGCAAAGTCGTCGAACCATATTCTGAATATTGCACATATAATCCCCCTGACCATCTCGATCTGGATGTGTATGATAAGCAACTTCCATGACTGTACCTCGCAGCACTGCATGTGCGCGCTTTGAAACGCGGCACTTATGTTCGCGATCGTGTATCAACGCTCAGAAAACCACGGGACTTCAGACAAGCAGCGGCAAGGTGCTTGACATCGCGGAATTGTACCCGTGTTTACAATCTAATGAGAAGTTAGTGCTTCGGCATTCTTCCAGCAGCAAGTTCCCAGTGACACTTTAGCGCATTTTTTCTCCCGTCATTGGAACGTGCAGCTACATGAAAAAAAAGCATACGTAACAGCTAAGATTTCCAGCGCGCGAGAAGGTGTACACATCGCTCTCGCTTTTGGCACACTCAACATCGTCGTTGCCGCCGTTGCCGCCATCGTTTTCCGTATCGGCTGTCGGTTCGAACATGTACGGCGAAAATACAAGCTGTCCGAGACAGCGAGAACGTTCCATAATGCTTACAACTCAGCTATGCAGCCAGAACAGAACAGCGTGCTACGCTCTGAAACGGCGGCGCCGACCGGCGACTGCCGCCACTGACGTCACAGCGGCTCCGACCAATCACGGGCAACAGCGGCGTTCGCGCGATACCCTGAGGCGCTGGTGCGCATTTTCATGAAAAAACAGACGCTTGCGCTTGTTTCCACCCTTTTTGAACGAGATATTCGTGTTCAGGGAACTCAAAACTGTAGAATGCCGCAGAGAACTAATTTTTTTCGAAAAGTGTTTCAGCTTCCCTTTAAACACAGGACAAAATGATGTATTTATCAAGTTCAGCGTAGTTATCCGGCGCTGTGCAAGCTACAAATAAAATTTTACCGGATAATACGCTTTTGGACAAAGCATGAAACTATTTTTTTTTTACTTTTGTATCGAACCGTTTCTCGCAAGTATCTTTTAGAAAACATTTTATTTTTGTCATCTTCAAGAACAGATTAAGAGAGAAAGATAATTAGATAGCTGGCATGTTTAGTAATGTCAGTCTTGTGACAATGAATTAAATGCTTAATTTTTGACAATTTTCTTCCTCCCTCATGGTTTGGCGCTAATTGAGATAATGCGCGCGTCTCTCCAATGTACAAAAATATTTTTTCACTTGAAATAATTGAGGGGTAACCTCTTTCTGTGACACCAACTATCCTGTACACTATTTAATAGGATCAGAGGTGGTGAAGTGCACCGGTTGGGACAATTCGGCGTGGAATGATCCGGTTGCAAGCGGTATAGGGTGCAGGCCATTCCAATAAGGAACGAATATGCTTTGTAAACGCGAGACGTCAGAAGACTGACCTTCAAGTCAGCAGCCAGTGAATGCAGGTGACTGTTCAATTCGTTCTGGAGAAGAGCGGCATCAGACGTTCTCGAAGGCGCGAGTTCGCGCAGTTCTTTAAGTTCGGAACATTCGTTTGCAAATCATTTGGTCGGTCGGTTCCAGTTCTTGAGCATACAGGAAAGCTTCGCACTCACGAAAACGGATTTCGATGTTTCGTAAGTTTCATAAAACAAGCATTAATGGGAGAAAAACATACCCAGAGGAGTATCAGGTTTCAGCTGGAACGAGCGTTACAAGGGGTGTTCGAATATCAAGATTTCCGAATCGAATACAAATATTCGAGAGAAACGATCTTCAAATATCGAATGGAATACCTAATATTTTAATTTCTAAACATTGAGTGATATCACGGCTGCGTGAAGTCTGCTAAAAAAAATGCAGAAAGAAAAGCTTCATTTTCGTTATTCAATTGAAGCCCGACGCTGATCCTCGTGCTCTCCAGTCCGAGCGTAACGTCATTGAAACTTGGTGAAATAATGGACAAATGTCTCTCAACGTCAAGAAAAAAAAAAAGAAACTTGAAGGGCTGCACGGTAGCGCGATTAAAGGACGGGACAAAAGAAGACACACAGGGACACACACAGCGCTGTGTGTGTCCCTGCGTGTCTTCTTTTGTCCCGTCTTTTAATCGCGCTGCCGTACACCCCTTCAATATGCCTTACCAACAAGCCCACATTGCAACCCGCTGGAAAAGAAACGTCGCTACTTACTTACCACCATCGCCAATCATTTATTTCAGCTAATTACGTTATCGCCGGTTCTGAAATATGTGCCCTGACTTCTTATAAGTACTTAGGTATTAACTTGTCCAGTAACCTCGGTTGGCCCTCACACATTTGCAGCATTAGCAATGATGTCAATCGCTTACTATGCTGTCTGCGCCGTAATCTACGTCTTGTTCCCCCTTCAGTAAAACTATATGTATACTCGCATATGTAACACTTGTTCGACCCAACCTGGAATACGCATCCTCAGTGTGGGAACCCGTACCAATCTAACCTGGCAGCAGTACTGGAATCCATACAGAATCGTGCAGCAAGGTTCGTTCAATCTGACTACCCTTACTACACTAGCGTCACTAGACTTAAGTCATTTCTGAACCTTCCAACCCTCGAGCACCGCCGCAATACACCAAGGCTGTGTGTGTCTCTTTTACAAATTTTATCACTCACTGCTTCGCCAGACCGACATCACGCCTGCACATTGCACTTCTTCCCGTCATGCCATTCAAAGGTTGTTTATCCCCGTCCAGCTCGCACCACTGCTCATCTCAACTCTTTCTTCGTTCAGACAGCGAAAGACTGGAATCATCTACCTGCTGAATCGGTGCACCACTCCAGTCATTCATCGTTCAAGACATTCATTGAAAATATGACCTAGATACGCCCTCCCCTCATGTAAAATCCCAAATGGGGTATTTGAGGTATAAATAAATAAATAAATAAATAAATAAATAAATAAATAAATAAATAAATAAATAAATAGATAAATAGATAAATAAATAAATAAATGTAATGCCATTCAGAACTGGATGTCAGATCCAATGAGAAGCTTGTAAACTTTTTTTTATTGAGTTGCCACGCGGCATAACATCAGTATGAAACTAAATATAAGCGTGGAGGGCTGTTTCACAGACCCACTGCAACAGTGACTCACAGAATGTGTTGTCTATAATCCATCGTTCATAGTACAACTGTAATGTGATTGCATATATCTGGTGCACCAATCAAAGGCCACCAGATGCACGTAGTAGAGTGTTGTTTTCGTTGAACAAGTTAGGGTACAACTACAGTACAACGCATCGTTCCTTACTGGAATCGAACCATGGTGAGACTGACCAAATAGCAAATTGATTTGCCTAAATCACGACATTACATTTATAAGCTCCAGAAGGGTTGAAAATTCAGTTTCTAGGCATGCTTTGAAACTTATTCGGGGGAAAGCGTGTTGTCTTTTCTTGTCCCATTGTTTAGCGATCGTCAAAATAAGTTTCAAAATGTGTTCACTGACTGAGCAACTGTTGCCTACGCATATCAACCGCGTCTCCTCTGCAGCAGAATCAGAAAAGCCTCCACTGCATCGGTCTTTCAAATACTCGGCAAGTTCGAATAGGTAATTCATTTTAATAGAAATAAAAGTGCAAATACTAATTAATTTGTATTCGAACGTTCGAATATTCGCACATCTACTGATCGATATGAGCACTCAATGTGCTAAAAGGAGCGAGGAACTTTAGCAATGCTGGCAACACTCAAAAACAAAAATTTGACGTGAGAGGGCGCAAGCAGTTGTTGCAGAGCCAACATGGCAGCCGCCTATCTCGCTTCGAAACAGTATTCCGACCGTGAAAGGTAATGCGTTGAAGATGCTCTGATTTGCACGGTTGAACGCTTTCCTTATTGCGATTTTTTACATTCCCCTTAAGAATATATAGCCCTACTCCTAAATTATTGTTCGTATGTATTGATAAGAGGTCGCATATGCGAGAGCATGTTACAATATGTGCTCTATTTCGTTTCGTTCTCGGAAGTTTCATTTCGTTTTTCATCCTATGCGACGACTACGTCGCATAGTATGAAGGTAGTTTAATTACATCTGTTGTCTTTGGTAATCTGGTATTTCACGCGTCCCTCTTCTTGTCCGCAAAACATAGTTTATTCTTGCGCGAGCGCTGCTAATGTCGTCACTTGCTCTTGCGGCATATTTGTGATCGTTCTTCTGTCGACAAGTGAAACTGGAACAGTTAAATGCAACAAACTACATCAGGTTAAAAATATTCACACCTACGCTTAGCTCTTGTTGCTTGGGAATACAAGACCGACATCGAAGGTAGATGTGTTGTACAGAAAGCGGCTTCTTTTCATGTCATCTTGCAGTGTTGTAAATTTCCGCGTGACCTTTCTTTTTCTGTCTTCCCAGGTGGGTATGTATATACCCAGCATACATAAACAGTAAAAAGACCATTGCTGAAGGCCGGAGACTTCCAAAATCTAAAGTAAGTAAGCGTGATTGAAACCAAATACAACCGCTTGTAAAGACAGTACAAATGTTGTGCCTTCTTTTTTTTGCCCTGGAGGGCTCCATTTTTGGTTCCATGATCTTGTCCTGACAAGCTCAACATGAAGTTTCCCACACATATGAATATTAGTCTCTGCGGCTTATTGATTGAATCATGGGGCCTAACGTTACGAACCATTACTTGGACTATGAAAGACGCCTAGTGCGGGGATCTGGATGAATTTTAACCACCTTAGTTACTTAAACGTGCACCTAAATCTTATCGCGCTGTCGTACATTCTGCCTCTGTCGGGATCCAGCAGCTGTAGTCGGAAACCGCACCCGCGACCTGATGTTTAAACTGCAATAGACACTGGACCGCTGCGATTGGTCAAGGAGTATCTAGCTCAGTGAACCATTTGCAGAAATCTGAAAGTCGGTTGCCCTGTAAAGCATTATTTCGACATGAAACGCGTTCACTATATTTTTTTCCACAACCATAATCGCTTTACTCATGCCAACATTGAAGTAAAAACTGCAATATATATATATATATATATATATATATATATATATATATATATATATATATATATATATATGTGTGTGTGTGTGTGTGTGTGTGTGTGTGTGTGTGTGTGTGTGTGTGTGTGTGTGTGTGTGTGCAGGAGGTCCCATAGTTGGAACTTTAACTGTGAACTCTTCCATAGGCTGTGTTCTTACATGAACTGCAAGGCACTCAGCAAAAGGCACCAGTGCAAAAACATTACAGTCATGCTTTCTTGCATTGTATCTTTTTAGGCTTGTATCATTATAGAAGTCACCTTATAACGATGCACTGCCAGCCAGCTTTAGTAGAAATCAACAAACACACTGAAATTAACTGTAGAGGTCGGTCCTGGTTGGATGTATTGTCTAGAACTGGTGCTAGGATTTGTCGTAACTGGACATGCCTCGAAATGCCGATTGATTCAATATTGAACTTGCAATCATGCCCTAATACTAGTAATTGTGGAATTAATTAGTACAATTTTTGTAAGCTAGGCTTCTGTGACATGTAAACTGGCACATCATTGAACCTCCAGAATTGCTAATAGTGTGCTAATAGCCTGCCTTGGTTGCACAAGGTTGTGGTTCAATTCGCGCAACCACTGGGCATCCACCGGTTTGTCGAAAATGAGTGAAACTGTTCCCACAGCATGTTGTTCAAATTTCTTCAAGGGTGGTATGCTTGGGACAGGAGCCTGCACATTTAAAATGTTGTTGAAACCCTTGTGAGCACAAACAGGCGATGCTCGCCTGGTGACAGACTCAGAAGATGTGCCTCTATTAGTGCATAAAAAGAACACACACATTTTGTAACATTGTCTTTAGCAATGTGTTTTCAGTGAAACACATTGTTAGTAAATTAGCTTTATCTCATGCAGAACAGGCAACAAGATTGTAAGGGATGCTTCTCTTGTCTGCCTTTAGCTGTCTATTGTACGCACTGCAGGGTGCATGCTGCTTTGTAAACTGCACCGTGATGTCAGTTTGTGTGCTTTAGTTTGTGTTCTCTGCAACTGTACTTGGCTGCTTGCAGCTAATTTTGAGACTCGGATGTTCTTATTGTAACCTGGTGACATTTGTACTGTTGGGAAAGGCTCCGTAAACACCATCTGCTCACACTCACCAAAAATGTGACAGGTCGTGGTGTTTTAATGTTTTCAGTATAATGTGAAAGACTCTACTCATCATGACAGATTGTGAAAATGAAGCTGGTGACCGACGCAGACCATTAGAGATTAGAATATATCTCGTGAAGAACTGTTGAGGGGCAGTTCATTCTTTAGCTGCAGCTTTCCGTTGCTTTTTATTGCCCGTAATAACTCCAACATGCAAATAATAATCAGTACAATCAAACATGTAAAAGCTTACCTATTTTTCTTTCTTACAGTAAAGAGGGGGTTAAACAATATTGTGAATGCGTGCTTTGTAATCACAGATTGTGTACAATTTTTTAGTTATCTCTAAAGGGGGTGCAATGCATGTTCATGCTAATGTGCTGGCAATTTTTATGCATGGTGAATCCATGTTGATGCACTAGTACAACATTGAACTTGTCTGTGCTGCCATTTATTTTTTTGCCAAGTGCCTCCAAGCACTGCATTGAAGGCACAGTCATGCAACTATACTTTCGTATCAGCAGGTTGTGGCAGTGTTTGATTCCTTCTTTAAGAAATTTTTATATGTTGTGTTTGTTTCTTTGCAACAGTGTGTGGAAAACCCAACCTACCAGGAGATTCGGGATGTGCTAGATGCAACTGGCTTCAAAGTAGGAGTTGAGGTATGAGACTGTTCAGCTGCCTCAACAAAGCAGGATGACATGCAGTTGCAGTCTGTTTACAGAAATTTTGTCATGTTTAAAGAATGGAGTGCCATGTGCCTATTGATGGCCTGTGCTGCAGTTGTTGCAAACGTAACAACTTAGCTTTGCTTTGATATGTACCCGTTCCAGAACAAGTTGTACCCCCGAGAACAAAACAAGGACAGTCTTTTGTACCGAGGTCGCATACGCGTCCAGTTGAAGAACGATGACAGCACACCATGCAACCCGGAGTATCCGACACGTGAGTTTTTCAGCTACATTTTCTAATACATACTTACTGCTTTCCTGCCAGGTAGCTGCAAAACTCCCAAGAAAATTTAACATAGACATGTGCTCGTTTTCAGAGCATGCCAGCACTGGCAACTGCTTGCCTAACAAACTGTGTATAATGACAAGTTTATCCAAGCAAATTTCTTTATGCATGAAAGAAAAGCACATATTTATGGATCTGATGACATGATTAGCCTGCCAGTTGCAAAGCCAGTGCTATCGATATTTTTTTACCCATTGTACAGTGCATCTTGGCGATTGTAAACATGTATTAGTAGTGTCTGCATTTCATCCCTGACAAGGATGGCTCTCTCAGAGTTAACGGAAGCCCACCAGTGTGGCACACTGGTGGGCTTCCGGGCAGCAGATACTTGTTACGAGGTTATATGTTGCAGTTTCAGACAAAGCAGAGCTGGCCTAGATTCGAGATGTGAACACTAAATTGCGACAGGCACGAAGCTATACTATAGCTAGTGCAAAATTAAAATGGATTAACAAAGCAAGAGTGCATATCGCGATGTTTAAGGAATGCACAGTATGTAGTGTCGACGTTAACTAGGGCATAGCCACTAAACAACTGTAAACGTCTGTTGACTCTGCCACCACAGTGTTGCTTTACTGTTCTCCCTTGCTGTGTGCCTGCTACTGGCACACAGCAAGTATAGGAACACAGCAGTGCCTGTGTTCCTTCCTATACAGCTGCACTGTTTTCACTCTGAATGTAAACTACAGATGACATTTCATCCACATGCGGCTTGAATGCCCCGGCATATATTGTAATCAGCCGTATATGATTGTACACTCAGGTGATAGAACTGTAGCAGACGACTACAAGCGAACATAACACCCACACACTTTAACTTACGATGCCAAGTTTTTCAAAAGAATATTTACCTATCGTAACACCTGGTACTGTGGTATTCTCTAGTCGAAGTACCCTCTGCCACAGCTGCAGCAGATAGCATAACACAGGAGGAGGTTACAAATTTCAAGCTTATTTGTTTTCCTTAGCATTCAGGTACTTCTCAGAGATATTTGTAGCTGCTTTCTGTGCAATGGACATTTATAGCAACCATCTCAACATTGTTCCTTTAAGGGTTCCCATATTTTGCATGTGGATGCACAAACATGTATTGGAATGCCTATTTTTTCTTTGTTTACAAGATCTATTTTACCTTGGTGTCAAACTTAATAAAGCAGAAATGCATTAATTAGACTACATGAAATCGCTTCAAGACCCATCTCCAGTCATTTAAACGGATTGAGTTGCGAGGAATTGGACACTACAGGGCAGACTGTTACTGAAGAAAAGCATGGCGCCAACCGTATCACTTTTAGTCTTCTTTGACTTGCTGCAGGAATAGGAATCAAGGTATTGTGCTTTTTTAGGACGCAAGTGCAGCAATTATTTGTAGTTTTGTGAAAATTTGCAAAGGGAGCTTTGTTTATAGCGTGTGCCCTGGATATCACTTGCCATTGTCTGCTGCAGCTAGCACTTGAATGATATCAGCAGTGTATACTAGGGCTGCGCCATCGTCTTGCATGCTCCTTATGGCATACAGACAAAACAGATTGTAGATTTGTGGACGCATAAAGTTAGACAGAGACAGGGGAGTGGCTAGTTCAGCGCTGTCACCCTCTCACGCAGGTAAAGCACTCATGCACCACATCTGTGATATGATTCCAAGATTAAAGACCCGAACCCAGCGGCAAGGTGGGGCCGACCAGCAAGCACAGGGCAGCGCCAACGCATCCAAGAAGGGAGGCAAAGGAGGCAAGGGTGCTAAAGGGAAGCGCTAACTCCCATACTCTCATCAGCTTCCGAGACGTGCACCCTTCTAATGCATTGAAACTTTGATGTGTCCGGGTTGCTGCCTGCCTTGTATAAAGATCTTTTTTCCACTTTGTTTTGTCTATGACTCTTATGTCCATGAGTTTGTGACACACGCATGGCTCTCAACTCGGCATTTTTGGTGTGGGATGAAGTTTGAGACACTTGTATATCTTGGAGTAGCGTTAATGTGCGGGTATTTCACCTCTCATGTTTGCTTTTAATGGCACTGGTGGCATTCAACCTTCGTCACATGTAGATTTATATGCAATGGAAATAAAAAAAAGAAGGAAGCCAACTATGCATAATTATTGATATCAAGGAGGAAATCCTGATAATTCCAGAGGAAGTTCTCTGTTTGTTGAGGCTATAGATGCCAAAAGCTGCAGTACTGCGAAAGAAAATATATATAGCAGGTGTAACACTTGTGCTCTTGAAAAGCTGAGGAGACCATCAAACATTTGTTAAAGAGGTGGGCGAATGTCAACTTTTTCTAATGCCAATAGTAAAATGCAGGTGCATATATTTAGAGCAGGAACACTTAGTTCACTAAAATGAGGTACCATAGCTAAATGCTGTGCCCAGAGTACCCAAAACTAAACATTGAACTGAGTTTAAATACTAGTCAACCACTAAGCCAAGGACAGTGCCTGAAGAAACAGCACAAGCCTAATGGCAGTTGCTGCCAAAGAGTACCTAAAAACAGCTGCAATAATGTCCCCAGAGGGCTGGAAAAACAAGTTTACGCTTATGAATTTGAAAGCCAGCAATTGAAGAAAAGAAAAGCAGATGTTTTATTATGTGGAAGATTTTGCGAGCCGAGGACATGTCACTCGTAGCCCCTGTAACAAAGAATAAAAGCTTTAGAATGCGAGTAAAACACACCACCAATATGAAAGGCAGAGATACATCCAAACAGCTATTATTACAAGTGGCACCTGGACAAGGTATAAGCCAAAATATGAATATATGGCATATAAAAGGCCCCTTCATGTTTTTTTATGCATACAGTTAAACCTCAATATAACAAAGTGCTTTTGTACACAATTTCATTATAATGAAATTTCACGGCCACTGCGAAGGAGTACCGACACAGTAAATGGAAACTTCCATGGATGCAGATAGTCAAATGGTTGAATTACAAGTGGCTGCCTGAACACACCCCGCAAATCACACACCTTGTGACCAAGAGCAGCCACAGTAGCGGACTAGAGTCATGTTCCATATAAAGTCCAAGTGCGGCAAGAGCCTGCCTACCCCCACATGCTGTATGCTTTGTGTGCTAGTGAAAGCCTGGGAAGGTGAGCTGAGAAGGATGGCGGCTTGATGAGTGCAGTCTTCTTGCGCGAGCAAGGGTAAAGGGGGGAGAGGATTGAGCTCTCGATAATGTGATCAAGCATGTGCGAATGGAGAGGGGGAGAAAGTGCGGGGCAGGTTGGCATGCGTCTCGTTTTCTAGTGCAGCCCGGAAACCCCATTTTAGAGGTAATCTTTTGGGTGTTCAAAGAGTGGGTGTAGTGAGATGGTGTGGCATCATGTGCACGCATATGTAGTACAGGAGGTTGTGTAATTCCGAGTTTCGGAGACACATTGAAGTGAGAGGCAGATGAAGCATTCGCTCCCTCCGGCCGGTGCGTTTCGCAATAGCATCACCCCACAGTGGGTGACATTATCAGTTGCAGGAGTGGAGTCGATGCAAAACTGTTGCAGGCCTTACTTCGTACCGCCGACGTGAAGGTATCTTCAACATGGCACAAAACCGTATCTTAGTCGATCACTCTCAATTTCAACATAGTGAATTTTTTCCCCTATTCAACTTCGCCTTTTACGATTGCTTGATAATTAGGAAAGTTTTGCGGCTGCTTCCGTGTAAGACAAACACAGTCGACGACCAATAATTCGGACTCCACGGGGAATGTAAATTAGTCTGAACTATTGAATGTCCGAAAAAACATATCTATCCAAAAAAGATAACTTCATTTACATTTTAAGGCCCCTGAACGGGGCCTTAAAGCAGTCGATTCGTTGATGCAACCACTTCCGCTTATCTGCAACCAAGCATGACCATATCAAGGGTAAGCTTTGTGCCATGGCATGCTGCCAGCCTCCTCCACGAGCCACGCGTAACTAGCACACCACCTCGTCATGAGTCGGCGACTAAAGTTGTAGTTTGGCGCCAAACTGAAGAAACTCTGCAGTGACCTCATTAAGTGGAGGAATAGCTTTGACAAGGCTTTGCTATGTAAGCATGGGTGGTATTTGCATTGCTAGCGGCTACCACGTATTGACCAGTCTGAAAAATTCACCAAGACGCAATGCGGCATCAGAAATGTTACGTCGCTTATCTACGTTCGTACAATGGAGTAGGAGGCTGTGCTGCAGAGGAGTCTGAATAATCAAGCATCTGGAAGCCTGGCGACTGCTTTTAGTCATTAAAGGGTCCCTCATCAGGTCTGGCCATGTTGAGCTGACAAGTGCAGTGCATACAATGCGTGCTATTGATTGTGCCTGTAAAGTATTACAGTCGCCGACTGATTTTCCGGACTCCAAAAATTCGGACATGCTCGATTATTCGGTCTGCTTCGCGGCACCGCCATTCTCCCCATAGACCATAATGTATAACAACTTCCGAAAGTTCGGACGCCTTGCAACCTGTCGTCTAATTTTTCGGACACTCCTTGAGCCAACTCGATCGATAGCACCATGCACCGACATTGACCGTTGCATGGTTTGACTTGCTGAACGCCATTTTTGTTTTGAATGAAGCCTCCTTGCTGCCCCATGAAGTGGCGCTACTGTAGTTCCGGGTTCCGGTCTCAGCTTAGTATGCCATGTCAAGATAATCTAACAGCTGATTTGTTTGTTTCTGCGTGCACGACGCTGCGAATAGGCCAGGTTTTACGTTTGTGTGACTGATGTTGGCGTGACGGCGTGGTGATGTTTGCTTTGTGTGCTGCGTCGAGGTTGCGGTGATGCAACGCGGAATACGGAAACATCACCGTCAAGTGTCTAATGGCGCCGACAGTGCCCGCGCATACTGCGCTGGGGAATGCCAGCAAGCGGGTGCCAGGAGGCCTAGCATTTGTCGCCTTCCAATGTGCTTCCTACTGATGCCGAAAATGTTCTGCCGAGACCTGCACGGTGGTTGCATTGCAATTTCGGACACCGTCTCATTTGACAGTTTCACAGGTGCTGACGCTGCTATACTGACATGCGCAGAACTCGACGACGGCGAGATCATTCGTCAGGTTTCTGCTGTGCCGCCGGACGATGACTCCGAGTCGGAAGGTGACGCACCATGTGCTACGCTGCCGTCGCATATGGAACGTGTACAAGCAGTGACTGTTCTTTCAGCCGCCTATAGTGACTGTACAACCCTCTCCGAGGTTCAGGCTTATCTGATTGCGCGTAAACGGAACAGCGTGCAACGGTGCATTCACAATTTCTTCACACCTACTGCCGAGCCCGAATAGGTGCGTGGAAATAAAGGAATTTTTTTTTCTTAATCTGCTTTTTCGGACACCTGTTTATTCGGACATTTCCGCAGTCCCCGTGAGGTCCGAATAAACGGTCGGCGACTGTATACTGCTACATGTGGCGAAAAGGGCTGAAATTTCAAACCAGACGCTGTGCACCCTTCTCGCAGGCACTGATCTCCCAGCCAGACGTTGATGTCAGTCGCAGAAGTGTGCCTATGTACATGACAGTGCTGTGTCGTCGCTCACAGTGGCATCAAGAATTTTTAAAGGCAACATCAGTTACTTGTTTGATCTGCTGCTTCAATAGACGAGTTAATGTTTAGAGAATTTGAGTGTCTGTGAGTGTTTTACTCTGTGCCACAGCAAGAGGGATGTACTCGTTTCGTCTGCTTGTTCCCACGTTGTGCAATCGCACGCGTAGAAAACAAAGAGATGTGTTTTTTGATCTGCTTGTGCCTGCCTTAGTGCTTGTGTAGCACTGACTTATACCTCTAGTCAGGTGTTTTTTTTGCACAGCGTGCAAAATCGAGCGCTGCGCAAAATGAGACAAATGCAACAACTTGTGCGCCAGACTGTCACGGGAAGTGTCTCATGGAGCAACAACATGAGGGGGAAAGAGAGAGAGAATTCTGCATAGCCAAGGCAGGAGCAAGTGGAGAGAGTGTCTGCGTTAGTGGTAAAGCTTGCCTCCTGAAATCATGGGCTTGCGGCACTTCAAATGTTTCTATCTCAGCTATTATTAATGAGCGAATTTGAAAGATTATTGTGGTAGAATGCTCCCTTGAGGGCACGTTATAACTAAAATTTTCTATGTGCCCTGGGCTGTGATGTTGTAGCAATGCCTTTTCTGGTGCTAACACCTTTTGGCACTTTTCGCATTTGTGAGTGTTGTCAAGAGATGGGCAAAGCGTTGAACACAGCCACTCGCAAACGTGAAAACCACCGAAAGGCATTAGCACCGCGAAAAGGCATCACTACAATATTGCTACCCTGGTGAAGGGCGCTTTATGGTATAGTAAAGTGATTACACTGTTGATCGTGTGCAACACGGTTGAGAAAGAGCTGTCAATAGTGAAATTGGAGGAATACTGCAGGGTTTTCAATTTAGCAGCTAAGCCTGCTTAGTCATTTGCCTACACTCTTAAGAATATAGCTTTAGGATACCCAAGCCACACACAAGCATTTATGAATGCAAATTCCATTGTGGGCCGTTTGTGCTATTTTGTGCTTGCTTTGCATTCTTTTGTACACATGGTGGTTTGCATCCACCAACCCTTCGGCATCCTATAATCTAAAGCTTCAGTTCCTGAGCCGAGAATTATTGCTGCACAGGTGCCATGGGTGTCTACAATTAGTACTTAAATTTTGTTGTCAGTAAGTACTCTGATGTAAAGCGCTATGAAAGGATGATTTTTGTTGAACATATTTACGTACTCTTAAAGCGACACTTAACACTAAATCAGTTTACACCAAAGTATTCTCCTGAACTAAATTTCACGGAGACAGGTTACTTATTAGACGAAAAAGTGGACATCAGTTGCCTTTACTGAATTTTGTGCCAAAATGTCATTGCTGGTGCGTCAATGTGGTCTCATGAATTTCAATATGCTTTTTTGTATATAGGCTACTGTGACTCGGTAAAAACTCCTGAAGCTTGCTAAGTTCAGTCTTTGGCTCTTTTGGAATACACTGCAGGCAATATTTATTGACTTCATCACGGGCTACTACAGGGACTTCAATATGGTGTTGCTACTTGTTTGTGATCTATGCATTTTTTCTCGCTTACCAAGCCTCTTTTCACGGTAACTGACACTTTTTTTTATATATATGTATTGTAGAACGGTAATTTACTTATAAAGCTCAAATTATTTTTCTCTTCAGTGTCACTTTATAATGTCCCTAACCAAGTTTCACCGGGTATTATTTTGATTATACACTGGAAGTTGTAAAACATCATCTAAGGAGTGTTCTACTGCTCTCACAAAACCTCTCTTCCATTGCCTCAACCAGTGTCTGCAACTGATGCTTTTCCCCTGCCTTGTCTCATGCTGGAATTGATGGCGCAAGCAACATTAACATCAAGAGCCCTGCCTTTTCATTACCCTTTTCCTTTCTGGCTGAGTGGAACGTTTCCGGGAATAATTTTGCATACTGTCTGTTCTGCGGAAATCCCTGTGCAGTTTGTGTCGCTGTTGATTATTTGTATACCTCACACAGGACCCGCGACATTATAGACAAAATCTATGGCAACACCTCTGCTGGCAAGAGAGTTGACTGCTTTGAGAACAGGCATGCAAGGTTTTCTTTGAATGTTCAGCTGTTCTTGCAGCATACATTGCTGTAATATTTGCAAACACAATCATCACTGTGTGATCAATGCACCACACTTATTTCTCTGCAATGTCAAAACACAGTGAGGAGCCCTTCCATACTAAACTCACTGTGGAACTTTTTAAAATGGTGTTGCAGAGGGCATTAAGCTATGCTGAAGTAAACAAGTTGATTAATAAACTTTGGTTTCTTGTGAAACAAACTGATTCATTCCTTTTAAGCGCGAAAAATAAATTCTGAGGTACATACTTCACAAGGTGAGCAATCTCCCAGTTTGAGTCAATCTTCAATGGTCCCTCAATGACCACACCTTCTGCGGTCACTGTTGCCACTTGGTACTGCAGATAAGCAAGGAGACACATGTAAGGGTTGAGTGTTGTGAAATAAACAGGGGATTCAATGCCTGAGAAGATGCCAGCAGGGTGGCTGACCACAACATGCAAAATACTTAACATTGATTGAGCACTTATTGCTCGTCCTGTCAACTTTGTGTCGGATTTTGAAACCTTTCACCCCTCACTGGACTGTCATGCATGGGGTAGTCATAAACCATCAACTAGATAAGAGAACGTAAGCAATACTAGCAAATGTTGGCTGTCCACAATGTGTAACTGATTAAAGTTATAAAGTAGACTGTTAGAATTAAAAAAAAAAAAAAACCTCAACATGCTGTTGATCAATTGCTCCATAAGGCAGCAACAGCATGAAGTATACAGGCAGGGTAAAAAAGTTAACAGGATGCAAGCTTTGTGGGAAAGTCAAAAGTCATACCAGTTTTAGCTTACCGTAAGATACCACGGAAGCGCCCAGTTTTGCACAAGCGCCCAGTATTCACATTTGCAAAACTTAAGAATTCTGAAAATTATATGTTAAGCACCCACTGCTGCCACTACGAGATCTCTAGGGGCGACGACAGGGTTATTTGCTTTCTTACGGTGGAAAGGAAAGGCTGATGGGGGTGAAGATAATGCACAGTGACAACGAACAGTGCTTGAAAGAAAACCCACTGGTTGTAGGGCTTTTGTGAGACACATCTCGATAAAGCATGCACACTGCCGCTATTCCCACACTTCTTGTGCAATCTGCTAGCCACATGATGCACTCCTACACTGTCGCCAGGAAGATCAAAGTGATTGAGTGGCACTGCGCATTGGGAAAGAATCTTGGCATTTCAAGACAGACAGAAAAAGAATCTGCGAGTGGGACTCCAAGTATGACACCTTAAAGCGTCTCAACTATGGCAAGCAGAAGATGAAGCGCCAACTCATGGATGGCGGGCCCATTGAAGACTTGGACGACGCCCTCTTTGACAACATTCAAACCGAACGAGACGCTGGCTGCGCCGTCATAAACGGTTCCTAACAGAGGAAGTGTTGAGAACTGCTGGAAATCTGAACCTTGGCAACTTCGAGGCCTCAAGCATGTATATTAACCGGTGAAAGAAGCGATTCAGGGTGACAATGCGCGTGTCCACCAACGACAGTCAGAAGGCCCCTGCTGACAGCAAGAAAACTGTTGATGCCTTTCACTCAAGAATCACAATTTTGAGGACGCGTTATATCTACACGGCCTACAACATCTGCAACATGGACTAGACTGTGGTTATAATGGACAGTCAAGTAACTTGTACCAACAACATCATGGGGCCACCAACTTGCAGCAAGCGGAGAGCCCGTGGCAGGGGCGTAGACGAGGGGGGGGGGGGGAGCTTATGAGACTTCAGCCCCCCCCCCCCTCCCCCCAAAATGTTTTCGTGCTGTCATGCTCTTTTCATACTGTCAAATGTTTTCTGCTGACCAAAACAACCTCCGGCGCCGGAAATCATGCTAGATTTTGTCTAGAATGTCTTTTTCATTCTCAAAAAGACATTTCAGCACAAACATTACGAAATTGGACTGGATTTCGCTGCAACACCTGTGCACAGGGAGTCGCACAATGCAAGCAGCCCCATCCGAGCACAAAGTTTCAAGGGCGTTCTGATGGCAAGCGGGTGGCTCGTCGCAGCATTTCGTGGAGGCGGTGGACTCTAGGGGCACATGAATTTCAATTCCAAAACTTCATGGGTATAAACTTTTTATGCGAAAGGTGCATTGACAACATTTGCAAAGTCGTGCTTTAGATTTTCAATTCCGGAACTTTGCGAGTTTAATTTTGTTATAAATATTTGACACGAAAGGTGCATTGACGTTTCTAATGTCATAGGTCGGACCATACAACTAGACAGTCAAATCAACACACTACCAGACAAGTTGACAAAGCACGCAGCGACGTCCGCTGAGACGAAGTGTCGTGGTGGTTCATTTTTGCCGTCACGCCACAGAAAAGAATATCAACATTTTTTTTCACCTGCGCCAAAGCACCCATGTCAAGACACTAAAGCCGGTGAAGGTAACTACGTTCTTATTCATTTTTCTACTTTGACTTATATTCTTGCGAGGACACATTGAGCCTCTTCAATTTTCTTTTGTTCTCATTACTCGTGGGCTGCCGGAGCCAGCCAGAGTGCATGCGCTTTTCTCGTGTTGCCTCGACCACTGCGCAGCGCACTTTGATGCGTGTTCGTTTTTATTTGGCCAAGTATATTTTCGCCTGGTAGAGTTTTGGACGCTTTCTGGCTAGCAGACCAGAAAAAGAAACAATGGTCGCTCGCCGCCATCACTGTGGGGACTCGACATGTTGCAAAGCGTTCGCTTGAAAGCAACCTCCCGGGAAAATTTCCTCTCGTCAGTGTAGGATACCAAGCAGTATGTGTACGATTCTCTGTGGACCGAGCGTCTCACGTGCCCAAAGTAGGCATTTGATTACGGCCAACATGCTTTGCTTTGCATTTTTGTTGCCGTGCCCCCCCCCCCCCAAACACTGTTGTGGTGCCGCAAATTATCGCATGGCAAAAGTTCGATTTTGTTACTTCTTCTTTTGCGGAAAGTAATGGGCTATAGGACGCTTCAGTTGCGGGATACTCTTATTATATTGTTGCGATAGAAATTACATGGACACCCCAGGTGCATTCCTGCTATCACCGTTGCACTCATGTTCCGTATAAAGTCCAAGGGCGATAACATCGTGACCGCGCGCCACATGCTGCATGTGCGAGCGAAAACGTAAGGGTGGGGTGTGGCATGGGTAAGCCGACGATGGTGGCTCAGTCTTGTGTGCGCAAGGGAGAAAAGCGGGGACGAAGCGCGCCGCCTCCTGTCGAGCGTGATACATCAAGGCGAGTGGAGGGAGGGTGTGCTGTGATCTCTGAATATGTGGTTGCACAACATGTTTATTTGCCTTGTTTGACGCATTATATATAGTGACTTTTTCTTAGATACGTAGATTTATTGGAGACTTATACATATACTTAAATATCTTGTTGCGAGGTATTGTGTATACATGCAGTGAACTTTGTTTCTAGTGACACTTTTTTGCACTTTATCAAGCTGTATCTTTGCATTTGTTTATGCCATTGTATCTTCGAATTTTTAATGTACGAGGGCGAGTCAGATGAAACTGAGCCAACCCACCCTGCGCAATAATGGTTCGGTTCATTATCTGCGAGGTATGCGCGTAGCACACGGGCATCTCTCATTTACAAAAGTGACACGCAGGTGTGAGGATAAAGGTTCTTTAATGCTCTCATAGACTGGGTTGAACATGGTTGCGTGACATAATGGACACTGCAACAGTTTAACAGCATGGTGTCGCGAGGTTTTTCACAGCTGAAGGTGTTTCCCAAAAAGAAATTAGTCACCACATGGCTACCGTGTGTTGAACATTGCATTTCATTGGCCACTGTGAAGCTTTAGAGAAAACGGTTCAAAGAAGGACGTGAAAGTTGCAAGGACGATCCAAGACAGGGCCAAAGCCACCATGCAATCGCTCCCAACACAACTGCAAAGGTTGATGAGCTGATCAGACAAAGACCACAGGATAAGCGTCAATGAATTGGCAGGATTTGTGAACATTAGTCACAGTTCATGACACACCATAATTCATGAACATCTCGATTATTGGCTCTTGTGTGTTCAATGGATGCCCAAGATATTGAACCACCACTAGAAGATGGAGAGGTTCGGTGCTGCCTTGACTCATCTAGTCCGGTATCACAATGAGGGTGACGACTTCTTGTCTACAACTGTGACCGCGGACGAATCATGTTGCCACTACTATGAGCTTGAAACACGACAGCAAAGCTTACAGTAGAAACATTCAAATTCACCGCCCTCAAAGAAAGCAAAGGCCGTCATTCCTGCCGGGAAGGTGCTCATTTTTTTTTTTTCGATCGTCAGGGGCCATTACTGAGGGAATTTGCTAAAGCTGCAGGGACTATCAATCGTTTGTGATATTGTGAAATGCCGGATCGGCTGCGTGTCACAATCAAAAACAAACGACGTGGAAAATTCAGGAATGAGGTAATCTTGCTCCATGGCAATGACCGTCTCTATGTCGCTGATGTGTTTAACACAAAACTGGCAAAGTTCAAGTGGGAAACACGGCAACATCTGCCATACAGCCCAGACCTGTTGCCTTGAGACTTCAAAATTTTGGGGCGTTTGAAAAAACAGCTCTATGGAACCAGATTTGTGTCGGACGATAACGTTCAATCAATGTTCAAGTCAATGAACAAGTCAGTTACAGAATTTTTGAAGCAGCAACCCAAGTTTTATGTGACAGGAATCACGCGATTCGTTAGTCAGGGGGACAAATGTCTAAATGCTCATGGATACTACATTTAAATAAAGCACCCTGTTTGTGATATATTTGCAATGGCTCACTTTCATTTGACTTGCCCTCGCATATTTTGCAGAACTCCTGCTTTTTATATGTGCTCTTTGTTGCGACTATAATTTCGCTGCAGTTAATCACAATAGACGACCGGTGACAGCTGCTCCTGTGCAATACATCGTAACAAGGGACAGCGTCATTCAGGTTGTACCTGGCAGTTGCATATCTACAGATATATACACGAAGTTCTTGAATGACAAAGTTTTATTAAAATATTTGTCTTCAGCTTGCTCATTTCATGGCCTTCACATTTTTCATATCAGCGGCACGTAGTGCTTGGCAGGTTTCAAACTGATACTGTTCTAAAGTTCGTGTGATATTTTCTTTGCTTATTAAATAGAGAGAAAACATGGAAGCTGGAAGCATTGACATCAGTTATTTTGGTCAGAAGTTTTGACACATTCTTTGACATATCCTTAAAAAAAAATACATATTTTACTTGTGTTGACAGTGCGTAGCGTTCAAGAATTCATTTGCAGCATCTTTGGCAATGGTAATGCAGTTATTATTCATGTATTTGATCTCCCGACAAATTCTATAAGGAGGAGGCCAAGCTGAAACGGGAGGCCCCCTCAAACAAAATTTCTGGCTACGCCACTGGCCCGTGGTGCGTTCAAGTTGCGCGAGTTCCAACGACGAATGCACTGACCTCCTATTTTGCACTGACTCGGAAGAGTCGTTTGCTGGCTTCAGTGACGATGAGTAGGTGCTAGTGTACGCCATCATTTACCATTAGAAGATAAACATGCTGTGTTTGATTCCATAGCCACCGCAGCCCTGCCTCGACGTCTATAGTTGGCTGCCATCTTGGTTTTTACTGCTTTGACCGGACATGTGCCCATATCTAGATTAACCCAATTTTCAGTGAAAATGGGGTGGGTGCTTCCTCAGTATTTTACGGTATCCTCAGAACAATAATAAACTATGTTGGTCGTGCAGACTGGTGTGTAAACGTGGCACATTTGAAATCTAAGTTGCATGCCCAGGCTCTTTCTCAAATCCTGCATCACGTAAACTTGTGACTTTGCTTGTACTTTCAACGTATATTTTGCATGTTGCTGGTGCGCCAAGCTGTACAAGAACCGCAGGGTTGTCATCGCCAAAATGCTTAACAAGGGGTATGCAGAATAGATTGTATGTGTTGCTAATGAAACAGTTTTCCCAAGTGTAGGACTTTAATTTATTTGTGAAATACAGAAAGAGGGGAAACCTCGCAGCTCCATTTACAAGAACACCCGCAAGTCACAAATTAATAACCCACATGCTGGTTGATACAATCGACTTTCATTAATTCGACCAGGACTGGACCGTTGGAATTGATTGAATTGTGTGGCAGGTCAAATTTAATACGGAGCAAAAGAATATGTCCAAACACACCAATGCCTTACTTGTCAGTATTTACTTGATTTTAATGCGCGACAAGTTCTTATGGGTTCTATGTGGAAAACAATGCACACTCAAACCTAATGCACACCCAATTTTATATTAAAAAAGTAGCATATCTCCAACTAAGACAATCAGAAAAATATGAAGCCTGTTTAGTGTACCTTTACTACAGAATTTATTTTGACTTAATGCTCATTGCTGTCGCTCTCGGACAGCTTTTTATTGCTACGAGCAATATGTCATCCTCCGTGTGGTCAGTAACTTTTTTTGTTATCCATTTTTTTTAACGGCTCCGCAGCAATCGTGAATGGTGGCCCAAGCCAAAACTAACCACTTCGCCAGTGCATCCTGCGATGTACGCAAGTCTCCGACACGCTGAACATGTGATGCAGCTCTGTTATAGGCCAACCGACATGAAATTATGGACCACGCAGAAAGCCTAGTTTAAGATTGTACAGATACACAGGAGCCTCTGTGCAAGATTTTGCATTTGAAATATGAGTGGAAGCCTTATAAAAAGCTAGCCATAGTGCGACTTTTTTAATACCGACCTTACAAAAACCCACCCATGCCATTACTGCTTGCCAGAAGTGATGCATGACCTCTAAAATTAGGTGGCACCTGCGGCTGCCTGTCATGCGCTGAAACATCTCGGACGCAACATGCTGGGTTTTATGCCATGGCTTTCGTCTGCTTATGCCATATGTCATCTGCTTTGGTCCTATTTAGAGGCTGCTAATGAGAAAATTACACAATTGTCAGCTCTATGGCTTTGCAAACATTGCTTTGCTGGTATACACTACTCATTTGTAACTGATTAAGCCAAATTGAAATTTAAGTGCACTTGGCCTTTAACAGCTAGCTTAGCGTGTTACATATGAAATAAACTTTCGCAATGTGGTGGTGTGTCGTTGTTACCAATACAAGAACTTGTTCCGTCGCCATCTTGTGGTGACAATGGTAATGATGCTGGCTCTCACGGTAAGCTATTGCCAACGTCAAAACAATGGTATTACATCTGACTGTGACATGCAGTTAACCTTTTCGACCCTTTTTACACCCAATTCCTATTAAAAAAAAAAAAAAAAAGGTGCAGGTTAGCATTGGTAAATATGTAATCATTCATTGTGAGCTGCTGCTTTTGCTTGAAAATCTGACAAGCGCAGGGTGAAAATTAGCATTTTCAGCTGAAAATAACATGCCTTCTACACATTTACTGTCCCATATCACAAAGACAGATGCTGCAGCCGTTAGGGTCACAACTGGGGTCGCCTTTGTAGTCAGGTGCATGTGTGATCAGTCAAGTTCAAGTAATGTATGGCCCATAAAAATGCATAGGCACTGTGCGGCACCTTTGGCCAGAATTGACTTAAATGAAAAATTCAATTAACTGGAGGGGAATTAAGGAAAGTCTACAGTACTGCCATACTTTTGTTGACTATGACGACATTCACCACAATTGTGCTTTGTAGCATTTTCATAGAAAGCATACTCATGCCTTATTTGTGTCCATGAGGATTAAAAAATAGATAAAAAATAAGTGTAAACAAGTTGTGGCACCAGTGTGCACCACCATCCCAATGTGAGAGTGATGATCTACTCTCCTTACGTAGCTTGACAGAGCTTCCTATATTGACTTAAAATTAGACGTTTTGGCTTAACTGCCATTGTTCCTTATTTTTTGCAGGAATACTGGTTGGTTGGTCGGTCCCTTTGAGCAGTGTTGCTACAGTACTTGCCTTGTCAAATGAACGGGCGTCTCGGTAGTACAGGACCCTGAGGCAGTAAGTGAGCACCTTCTGAGCTTCTTCCTTCGTCAGCTGGCCAGCTTTCTTCTCATAGGCCTCACGGAGCAGTGGCTGTTGAACAGAAAGAGCACACAACGAGTTCAATGGTGCCTCACTGGCCATGTGCCCGAGTCCCTCAATGTGCATGTGAGCTTATTAAAAAGCTGCAGTTTTGACTACACTGCAAAATGGTGAAGCAATAGCCGGCACAATGTCATATGCAGTAAGCCTTTTACTGTTTTACGCTGTACCAGGTGGAGTTAACATTCACAGCTGCGCACAAGCGATCTCCTTTTGAGAAGAAATTGTGACACCTTCCGCAACTGGCATGACGACGTGCTAGAAGACAAAGAAGGTGCCAATGCCAGTTTCCTTCAGTAGAGGGGACAAGCTGAGCAGGCATCTGCCAATCATAGCAGCTAGAGGCGTGAGAGCACTCTCCAGGCACAGGCTGAGAGATAAAGCCTTACTGGCAATCTGCGAATCCCGCGTTGAATTCCTTGTGGGGCAACAGAAACATTATTTCTTTGTAAGCTCCTCACAAAGCACTTTGGCATTCCTGCAACATTCACTGGCATACATAAAGAATGACTGGGAAGCAAAAACATAGTAGCAGCCATTGATGTAAAACTAAAACACTGGTGGGGATGATCACTTTTGAAACACTTTTATTTTGGCATGATGTGACAACCAGTACAATGCCTCATTTGAGTGACAGGAATACCCTATCATGGCACAGCCAATCAAAGTGCACCAAAACTGATATTCCTAAATGTGATTGAGAATACGGCCCCTGGATGGCAATTACTGCAGAAGTAAAGCATTCATGTTCACGGATATCTTGAACGATTCACAAATGATCACTTTCGAACAAGGCAGTATGAGGCCTAGGGTGCCAACATCATGAAAAATATTCACAGAGGTAACATATAAAAAAGATATACATGAACAAAAAAAAGCAATGGGGTTTAGTGACCCAAGACTGCACAGTGGTGGCTGTAAAGCTAATTCGACAGCCATTTGTGGTACACTGCTGAATTTATCTTTATCTGCCATAACATACCAAATGAGATAACATTAAATTATAACCAGACAAAAGAAATCATACATACATGCGCATTTTCCAACATTCAGTAACGCTGCTCCAGCCATTCAAGCGTGCATTCAGAATAAGACCCCCATGAGACTATCACTTCTAAGCAGCAACAAGTTTATTCAGATTGTGCCTCTCCAGATATGGTAGCGGATTTCCTAAATGAAAACAACAGGTAAGCGATATGTCTTGGCATGGGTACAGAGAACTAGAATATACGGGCAGTGCGCCAACTGATGCACACCGCACCTTATCGTGCAAGTTGCGTGAAGTGCTGCTTGTTGTGGTGGAGTTGTCATCGCTAAAGAACAAATGCATCTAGCAAACTGTAGAAACCTAAGCGCGGCCTGCCTAGAGCGGGCATCCGCTCACACGCCAGACTGTTCGTGCTCCAGTGTGCTACGCACTTCACTGCAGTGCCCGTTCAATAGAGACCGACTGCAACACCGCCGCAACTGGCGACACCAAATGTGTCAGGTGGAGAGGTGCGGTCACGCAAATCAAGAAAGGTTCTAGTAAACTCTAGCATGGGTGGTAGGTGACATTTACCTGTGCGATGTAGGCTCCATAGCCAGTGGCCAAAGTGCTACTTTCAAATGCTGTTCCCAACATGTCAACCTGGCCCAGGAATCTGCATTTCAGAGGAAACAACATGCTTTCTTTTTAAGCATTCCAAGCACCAAAATGATCAATATATCAACAGTGGCGAACACATACTCATATGTCCATTCATTTTTCACACCTCACACAAGAACACAGAAAACATTACTTAGTCTTAATACTTCCAATAACGTAGTTACGAAAATGCATGGTGAAGCACTTCATTGACTGGACCTTGGCTGATGCACTACGAAGGATTGGAAAGCATTATTAAGCTGAGGAGGGCCACAGAGGCATACCAGAAAAATAACTACGTACCAAGACATAATGGTTAAAGTGGGGAAGAAAGCAAAAATGGTATGACCACAGTGTGTGGGCACACTTATAGTCAGAACCATTTTTGCATGATGGACTGCTATCAAGTTAACTTACATAATGGCCAGCAGCAATGTCACACTGTCAGTGGTTTCTCTTCACTGTAGAAAGCCACTGTGGTGCATTTCGCATTGAGTGAAAGTGTTGCCTTCTATTTTCATTATCACAAGCGTGAAGAGACAGCCATGTTAAAGGACCTACTTATAACAGAAACCTTCATTCTTAACGTGTTTTCCTTGCCTGTAGTGGCCGTTTCATTCAGGACACCTTTGTTCCATGTTCTTGCCAGTGAAGCTCAATGCCCAACAGCCTTGCTAACACACATCAGTGAGCAAAACTCTGGTGACCACAAATGCAAAACAACACCGGGGAGAAGGGGGGGGGGGGCACTGCTGTGTGTAGGCTTTGGCCTGAGCAGTAGCCATCAAGTCAATGTTATCTAATTTTTCACTGCGCGCTGACTTAATGCCGGCAGTTTCTCCTCAGTCTCATCTCGCGCACCATCGAGGAGCGATGCTTGCACTGCCACCGGCAGTGCTCCTCCTCATGTCAGTGTTACGATATACCTGGTAGCTGCAGATACCTGTAGTACCTGACAGCTGTAGATACCTGCCAGGGCGTTGTTCACTGTGACCTGCGAGAGTTGGCTGGTGCGCTGCATCACACCAACCCATTACACCCGCTCGTATAGTTAGAAAACCATCCAAGGAGTTCAAACCGAGAAGTTCAAGATCGTACTGAGAGAGCAATGTGACGGGGTGGCTCACAGCATTCGAGATATAGTAAACCCTTGATAACTCGAAGTTGTAAAATCCGGGAAAAATTTTGAGATAAGCGGAGTTTCGAGTTAAGCAAAATGCCAAGAATTTCAGTGACCGGGTCACTGAAAGAGCCAGTAACAACCAGCACTGCAAACAAACGCTCCACAGCACGAGGGGAGCTTTTGCAATAAAGGCAGAATTACCAGGAAAAACTGAATTTTATTATTTTGGAAAGAAGAACTGTGTGATGCTTGCCTGCTTTGCATTGGCATTCAGCGCGAGAAAAGCGTCCTCGAGCTGCTGAACGCACCGCATGAGCCGGTGTTCGTCGCCGCTGCGTTCAACTTGTAGAGCAAGTGTAGCAAGCTTCATGTTCCTGCAGTTGTCGGCACTTCTCTAGGTTGTTCTTCGTCAGCGTGATCACCGCCGTTCAGTGCTATTTCAACAATGTCGGTGTCGGACAACATTCTGGTAACAGGCATGTCCGACTCATAGACCGCATACTCTTCAAAAGTGATTTCGCCGTCTTCAGCATCGCTACAGCAGCTGGTAGCTTTGCGAACTTCGTCGCAAAGTTCATCGCGACTGCTTCCAAGGTTACTTGACGCGGTTGACGGAAAATGGCTGCGTCCGCGGGAATTTTGTGTTCGCCCTTAGATCATGACTGCATTCAGCACTTAGTAGGAACCAAGCGCTCGCTTGGAGCCTGTATCACCTTTCGGCAATGGCCTTTGCCTTCAGCCGTTCCGGTAAAAATTTCGAGATATCCATATTACGCCCGAAAAATGCTTCGAGATAAACAGGAGCAAATACATAACACCTATGGGTGGGGAAGGCACGGTGTGGAAAGCGTTCGACTTAACCAATATTTAGAGATATGCGAGTTCGAGTTAATGAGGGTTTACTGAGTACGGCGCCTCGTGCCGCGGTAAATTTTGGATGCTGTGGCTGACCATGCTTAGTGCCCACTGCTGTCATCAGATGGTGCCCAAAATTAAAGACAAAAGTGTCAAATTACATGGATATTCATCCTAAAGAAAAAGAAAGAAGGAAAAGAAAGCCATATTTTCAACAGGAAGGTGGGGCACTGATGGTGACAGCAGAGAGACAGCTACGCTAAGTAAGGCTTGTAGTTTTGTTAGTGTCACCTACGCACAGGCAAATGGGAACAGATCTCACTGGATGGCCATGAACACTCCCTGTCACAGTGCGAGTGAACGTTTCATTTCGTACGTCAGAAACTTGAGATTACGTGGCCACCAACACTAAGTGTGCAGGAACACAATGCACATCAAGGCACCAATGATCTTGGCTCCGCCTTTGCACTTTCTGCAGATCACCTTCAAGATGGCCGGCGTATGGACCACCACGTGCAGCCATGACAAGAGTAGAAGAAGAGATGCATGCGCTAGGGGGAGAGGGCAGATAGGCCCACGTATCCTGCGGAGATTCGCGAGATGACATCCTTTAGTAGAGAGGTCATTCTATGATTAGTTAGAGAAGTGTTTCAGGGCTCCCTTTAGAGCACCCGCTGTTCATTGTTAAAACAACTTGCAGTAAACACTTGGCAATTTCTGAAAACTTTGTTCAAAGGACAGGAGGGCATTCTGCGGGGTACTCTCTCTGCAGAGTAGCTGTGGTTGCTGAGGAAATGTATGGAGAGGTCAATGTCATGCACTTACACAGACCAAACAAAACACACAATGACATGACTTAAAATTCTAAGCTCACTTCGTTTCTCTTGCTAAAAGCCACTCTAAATAAATGAATTGAATTGTGTAGTTGAACATCTCGAAGTTGCACAGTGGTGGTCCCTGTTTTCCCCGGGGTGGGTGGTGGGGGAATTGCTACCCACTGCTCCAGTTTACCCCCAACCCCTTTCAGGTGAACTCGGCAATTAGGACAGTTGATTCCGTCAAATTTCCTAATCCCCCCTTTTTGCATAATCATCAGGTGCTCCTTTGTCATGTGGGAATATATTAGGAAGAAAAGTGATGTAGAATTTGAGAAAACTGCACTCTTCTAGTATGATGTTGACAAAAATAAAGTTAAAAATCGGCTGTCATGAGAAGCTATCGCACTGTGCTCCATGCAGATTTTCGTTGATGCAATGCCGCTATTTTGGAACCATCATAAAGGAGAGAGATCTGAGCTTCACATAGCTGCAGTGCATTATTTCACCGTACAAAAAATAAATGCAATACTAGAAGCGAACAAAAAGTGTAAAAACTACCGCTGCAATTTGTTACTGATGCCATGTAGACACAGAAAGCAGTTTTGCCGGCTGAAACGCTTGAACCACCGGCGCGTGTTTCACATGCATTTTTACAGTGGCGAGCTGTGCATTTCTTTGTCCCAACGAAGTTTGCCGATAAGGATATGATGCATTGCTTGCTGTTTCATTAATTCATGCAAAATTAGTGAACGTACCATTCAAAATGGCAAAATGGTCGCATTGAGAGAGAGATGGAGAGAGGGGAGGGAAAGAGAGAAAATGGGGTTTAGTTGCCTGCCGTACACAAGGGCCGCCCCGTGATTCTTCAATGTACGTTCATGATTCTAAATTATTTACAGAAGTGCTTTTAGACACATCCGTATGTTTTGAAGCATGAACATGTGCTTCAGCCTACAGCCCAATGGTTAGAACTTTTGTCTATTGTGCCTGAGCTGCTCAGTTCAATTCCCATTATCAGGCATGTAACTTCTTAATATTGCGGAATAACTAGTGTTAAGGCCCGCTGAGCCTATTTGGCGAGAACCCAGCCAAGCGACCAACAAAGTAACCCACCCTGAACCCCAGGAAGGTAAACAAGCTTGGCTTTAAAAATCATATTAGTGTTAATCAACACGAGTTGTTGTACTCACAATGAAAAGCAAAAGATCGGTACTTACGGAACACCGTCCTGAAGGCCGGCGATAAGGTAGGTGTTCCATAGCGGGTCGAACCTAGAACGCCTGCACAAAATAAAGAAAGGACACTGTCTCAACAACTTAAAAGCCAAGTGGCACTACCAAGAACTCTGTGCAACCGACTACCTAACAACAGAAATAATTTGTAACCTAACAAGACATTTCTGAGAATGACTTTGCAGACCAAACTGTATCTGGTATATAGAAATAATATACCAAGCTGGATGTATTAAACTATATGTTTAAAGGGACTTGTTTGGAGACAGCCAACAGTAAAATAGAGGTGAATCTAAATGCCATTTGCTCAATGCTGCTGATAAGCGAATGAAATTTACTCAAAACCCCATGTGCTTCCTTCAGCAGATCAGGGAAACCAAACCAAAAATGATTCTTAGATACTAAATACCCAAATGAATGCCTTGCGGTAGTTATCACTCATTAGCCTTTTCTCTAATGAGGCCAGACATTGTGTTGCTGGCCACTTCACAAAAATATTTGAAAACTTCTGTGCCTACTTATACCAGTACAAAGGCTGTGGTAGATTTAGACCAACTGTAGATAAGGAACTTAGGATTTGCAGACAGAAAGCATGCTCTCAGATTGTTGGAGTCACAGGTTTCTTCACTATTCAAGCTACTGCCAGCTTAACCTTATTCCCGTTGGTGTTATAAAAGGTCAGCATGTCATTTCTGCTGATGAGTTCACAATAATTCACAGTATGCCAGTGGGAATGACCAATTTTCAAAGTATGCTGTGAACTGAGAAATAAGGCTACCACCATACGTCTAAAAGCATTAGAAAGGTTTAGATTAGTTTAGAGGTTACCTTGCCCAGCCGGCTTTGCTTTACCATGCATATGTATAAACATGATGAACTTAAGTGACTTACAAAATTAATTTAACTGACTTTCTTTCCGATTCTCATAGACCTCCAGTGAATTCTCGCTCACTTTTATTGCATTCCTAATGAACCTTGCTAGACTGCATGTTCCCTATGAAACTGCACAGTTAAATGGACACTTAAAAAAAAAAAAGACCTGTATTAGTAGATTATGCTTCTACAACAGCAAGAAAGTCACTCTTAGTGTGAAAAGATGTTTGGCAAGCCAGAAAAGATGCAACAGCACTACGCCACATAGCAGACCGCAGCTACATGCAACTGTAATGCGTATGCGCAGCATTTGCTTTGTACATGACAGGGCTTGATTGAGCGCTCGTGCTCCCATGTTCCAGTATGACTGTTCTACATGTTGTAGACCGCCTTTGTTCAGCACAAGCTTGACCAACTGTCAGTAGCTATATCCAACTTGTGCATGTTGAACGCTACCAATAGCTCAATACGAAGCTAACTCTGCCAAGGCTAACCAGGAGTGGCCAGGTGCGAGCATGCACTGGGACGCATGCGTGTGGTCTGACCTTAAGTTTCATGTGATTTGAGGCTACTTGAGTGTTCAAAACTAGTCAATATTAGCAAGACACTACGGCTAAGACACCGATAAACACGGTGGCCAAAGTTTGATTCATACGCGGGCGCCTGTGGCCTAGTGTGGGCAGACGATAGTCGGTTTGTTTCAGAAGTACGTAACTAATATTGAAATTTCAAAGCGGATTTTCATTTACTTCAGCCTGTTTATTAAAATGCGTCAATATATATACACAGTAACAGTAGGAAGAAGCGCAATGGTCTAAACACCCCTCTTGGTTGATGTCAGCTACAGGCCAAAAACAGCCGCATATGGGAATCTGCTATATTATAAGAGTGTCCAGAAAAGCGCAAGGAACAGGCTTTTGTTGAAAAGGGAGTGTTTGAGAAAAATGTGACCTCGTGCTCCGCTTGCGAGCTCCACATGCTGCACACAACTGCAAAATTTGGCTGAGATGCTCACAGCAGCTTATGCTATCCGCAGACTGTTTTTCACCCAGCCTGAGGGTTGGTTCACGACCCCTTTAGGGAAAATAAAGTGAAGCGAGGTGAAATGTTGCTAGGAAACAAAGCTATCCTGCCTGCAGTAGAGGCTCTCCCTTACTGCCTCTACCACAAAGCTTAAGCTGTAATGTAAACAAGACTTCAGACTTCCGTGGTACTTTCTTCTCCATATAGGTATAGCTGAGCAAGGGCAACATCGCGCAAGCGTCTCGCTTTCCAAACGTTCGCTTTGCCTCCTAGGTCATTAAGTAGGCGATGTTCATTTGGTGCTTATTTCTCGTCGATCAGATGACCACTGACAAAAGTGTGGCGTCAGGAAATAATGTGAGCACATATGAATGTTTGGCAAGTGAGGTACTTGTGTGATTTGGTCCCCATTGCGGCTCGCTTCACTTGTACCACTGTATGCTAGCAATTTGCACAAAACATCCTAGTGGGAATCCTAGTGCATACAATGCTAATGACAGCAGCAGAACATGGAATGCTTCCCTCGCTCAGCTACAGTAAAGCGGACTGAGCAGAGTCTGAGGGTGTGTCTATTTGGCTTCTTGGTTGTTTCGCAGCTAAGCTGGCAGTGTGTCACTTGCGTCTCAGAAAGACAGATACTTTAAAGATGTGAAGTGTGTGTAGTGGCTCAGAATGTGAAATCTGAGCAGAGCTGGAGCAATAGTGACACTCTGCTAAAACTGCCTAATATGTGCAAGCGATTGTCTAAGGAGTGCCCTTTCCCAACACAGACAAAAAGATGCCTGTAAGTGCATAGGTGCTGATAACTGTTGAACTTACTGAGAAAAATAAATTATTTGGGCTCAGTGAACTTAATAAATACCAAGAAACGCACTGCTCAGGTGTTGCACAAGAACAGCAAGAAAGGCCTGCTCAATGGCCCACATCGCATAGCGTGAATGGTACAATGCGCATTGTGTGAAATATAGCACCAGCACCTGTGCAACATGTTTCAAGCACTGCCACAGCCTATGCATCAATGCATACGCGCAGTGTCCGAGAACTCATATGTCCTGATAAACTAGCTTTAAAAACATATTTCAATCTGTTTTTCATTTGTTTAGTTTAGAGAGATCATAACCGAGCTACCTTCTAGAAGGAAAGTGTTCTGAGTGTTCAGTCTTTGGAAGCCCTACCCTGCATAGAACGCGACCAGGCACCACCGCTGCATGAAGTACGCACCTGTTGTACATGACACGGGTCAGCCATGAGTACAGGGACTTGGGCTTGAGTCTGAAGCCATCATTAAGGCATTGTTCACTGATCCTGGAAAAAAGCCGTAGAGAACAGTTTGTCATCAAGGCATGTTTGCGCTTGAGTGCTCAAACGAAACTGCAAGTAAACATCAATTCAGAGCACAGTATGGCAGGACGTCTAACCGCGCTGGGATCGTAAACAGCCAGCAGTGCTACCCACTAAGACACATTCGAGAACATGTGTGTTAAGAAGGACCGAAGCAAAGACGATGGCATCCACTTGGGAAAGCACAATAGTTAAGCACCTAATTGCTCTAGTGACTCCTCTAACAAATTCTTTAAGGGTGCACAAGCAATGTAGAAAAGGTTTCTAAGGCTGCACTGAAGCTGTACGAGAATCAAACGAATTCCATTAGTGATAACCAGGTTTCGTTATTGCCACTGTATCCTGTTTATGCACGCTGTGGGCCTGAAATGCTCATGAGATAGTTTGTAGAGTGGGAATGATACCATCATCACAATGCGCCGATTTCATGCACTTTGTGTGACAGACGTAATGTCGATGTGCGGCACTATGATCACTAGTCAATCCTTGAAGTAATCCTTGATTTACGTTGTTGTCATGTTGTGAGTAGTACTGCAAAGAAAAAAAAAGAAAAACCTGCGGTATCACATTTTAGAGCCATTTTAATTATTGCCTAATTATTACACAGCCACGTACGTGGAAGGTGTCAACCATGGAAACACTGCATCAACATGCCCAACACATGGAGAGCCTACTAAAGCCCCTCCATCCACGTGTCACTGCCGCTTTTGGTAAATAGCACCAACCTTTGATATCTGCCAGTGTTTTCTGATTTGTCACTAACACCAGTTCTGCTTCTGTGATTTGCACTTCCGGAGTTTGTTTGTGGTTGTTTCACTTATGGGATTTCCGGTTCCCGATTTTCTGCTTGTTGCATGCTTGCACCTTGACGCAGCAGTAACAGATGACAGTTATATTGCAGAACCAGAAGTTGGGAACATGCAAGTTCCACTTGATGACGAAAGCTGAGGGGATGAGTGGTGGAGGAAGGTAGGTGTATGGTACTTAACCTGGTCGGTGAAAACGTGTATGGAGGGCCTTTAGCGCCAGCGTATGCCTCCTGGAAACTGTTGTTAACATATAAGTGATGCCATGGTCTCCTAAATCAAACCACACTGTACTGGTACCCAAACATGGAACGCCATGACAATGTTACTGCACCTTATCATCCCACATATATCATTTTGCTTTTCTTACACTGAATATTTTCGCCAGATCACTGTTATTGATTTGTCGCTTGGTGCAGAACGTACCTATCATGCCATCGTGCTGTCACGTTTCTTGTTTACGCAGCTTCTCGACATGATAGTACCTTAATATGGCGGCCATGATGGCGTCAATGAAAACTTTATGTAAGAGACAAATTATAGTTCCTCTGCATGCATTAACAGAGGTCAATGGCTTTGTAATTTTGGAAATTATTACCAAATAAGTTTCATTCTGAGAGAGAGAGAAATTTTAAATGAGTGAATTGCAAATTGCAATGAATAGCATCTGAGAAACTTGTGTGGGTTTCTATTGTAGCTTCATGGTACATACAGGTGAATGTCAATTCTTCCTTTCATAAATAGTGGTGTTGTTGCCTCAAAGTAAATTCCTTACATCTACAAATTTCTGCAGTGTTCCTGTGGTTAAAAAGATCCCAAATGTTGTCAGTGTGCCAACTTCAATGAATTTGGGCGCCTGTGACGCCTCCTCCACGGAAGAAAGGATTTTCCACGCGACTCTCTCTGGATATCCCACATAAGTGCTTCTCTAAAAATTGCGTGATGAGAAAGAATAGTCACATTTTCTGATCGATGACGCTCTTGAGGTACTGAAAGTCAGCGTAGTCACCGCTAGCTGCGGCTGCGATCTGGTCGTTAACCTTGAGTATCCGGGGACAGTTCCTGAACCTAGCCAGCGACCCATAGGAGCCGAGGATATCTGCTGCGAGCATGACTCCGCCATCAAACTTGATACCCAGGACGGACGTTGCCGTAGTCATGGGGCTCCTGCAATAGTTAACGTAAACAAATCACACAATAAAAATAACTCGAGTACTGAACGAAGTTGGTACATAAGAATTCTTAACACAACAAAGTTGCATGGTGTGCTTGAAAGACTGTTCACAGCAGCAGCATGTGTTATGTAACGCGAATAGCTCAACATATTGCTGAGATCAGATACATGTGGTTCCTTGTTAGACCTACACAACGCTGGACTATGCTCAGCGCATGAACGTCTCAATCGCTCCCATAAGTGTTATACGATTTCACTCGACATAAAGGTGCCGGAGGAAGAAGGAATCAACGTCAAATACGACTCGGTCCCTCCTTCTACTGCGTCCGCCAGACCTGTAACTATACAAGCTGGAGTAATGACAAATAAAACCCGTAGGAGCCAATGTGCGGCGAAAACCTACGACGTTCGTAGCACGCCAAGAAAGTCCTGGGTGCGAAAAACGTCAACTCATCGAGCAGCATCCTAGGTAGAGTCGCTACCTCTTAGCAGTTCGCAACAGGGACCATAAGTGGTACTGGTGGTTGTGAAATTATGGCTTTACTTACTGAGTCCGCTGTCGTGTTCCCTCGTGCATAGCTGCTGGAGCTACAGGCTGAAACTTCGAAAAGCCAAACGAGGTTTCCCCCGGCAATACAGAGATGTTGAACGCCATTTCATCGAATGGAGCGAATACGAAAGTGCGCCTCAGGCTGAATTTGAATAAAAAAATACAATCAAGTTCGCTTAATGTACGCACATATAATTGCTAGTAAAACAAAACTAATGCTTTAATAGACACTTACGCATTGCTACGATAACTTATAAAGCCATGATGTTGGCCACGAGCAACGTTCTTTGGCCACGAGAACCGTAACCACGGGTTGGCGCTACTGTGGTAGCGCTATTGGCGCCATCTTCAAATCGCCTGCAGATAATGCGATTACAGCGCGATATTGCGAAGGCTTGATTAGTAGTACACACCGACGACCCTAGACAGGTAACCATGCAGATAACGAACAAACAACCGAATAACACTCTGAAATGAGCACTCGCGACATTTTCATTGTCGACAGCCAGTTCAATGGACAGGTGATGCTACCGGTGCCACTACGGCAGTGGCGTTGCCAGGGGCTGACACACCAAGCACGTGCCCCCTTTCTCCCCGTTCCCGGTCAGGTGCGTGCCCCTCCGGGAAGAAATTTCTGGCTACGCCACTGCCCTACGGGGTCTGTTCATTCACTGTTTCGAATGAAATCCTACCGAAAACACTTCGACAGTGGAACATCTTAATCACTTATCAATATTCAGGCAATGCTTCGAAAAAAAAATAATAATCAAGGAATCAAAGGACGGTTACGAGTGTGTAACGCTAATGCTCAAGCGTTGGCTGTGGTGGGAGAGAAAAGAATACTTTGTGGACATGTTCAATTTTGTCGCCTTTGTTTATATTATTGTAGCGATGACGGCATTGCGACCGTTAAAGCGAGTATCTATAGCTGCACGTTGAATATCTTGGATCAAAACAGTTTTTTTTTGAAGACGAGGCCGGTGTACGTTCCTCTAGATGTGGTGACGGATCACCGCTGGGTAGCGAGTTGCAGCATCTTTGGTTGCGGAATATCGTTCAGGAAATATGTTTGCTGGAATGTTGAAGCCTCCTATTCAAAACATTGAACAAGACCTGTTCGGGAGCAATGCATTGGTGAGGTAGGAAACAACCTGTGAGACGGTTGCTTTAGGATTAAAGTAGGCCGCTGCCATGACGAGTTGATTGTATAGTTGCACTGCGCACACCTCACCCACGTTCGTAGGGGAGTCTTTGAAGAGGTCCGAGCGTTCCGTGTGTACGTTGCCTCTGCGGTAAATGGCCACACCCACCGCATGGTTGTAGTGTCGACGTCGAGACCCGCAGCAGTACACGTATCCTATCACCTGTAGCGGCGCCTCAGGATCTATCCTGATCTCTGAGAGACACGTATATACGTACGGAATAGAGCCTGACAACGTGGTTGTCGTGAATGTCGGGTGCGGCTGGCGCCAAGGAGCGTATATACGTTGATTGCTCCGACAGACAGGAAACTCCAACGAGAGTATCGCCTGGTGAGGCGGAGGCCCGACAAAGGGATCGTTCTTGAACCACAAGCATGCAATCTCGTACCAAGCAGCTGTAGTCGAAGAAGTTGTTCAGAAACTGTTTGGCGAATGCCTTGGGTTGCAGCCTCTGTTGTGCAAGATTGGTGCATTTGCTCGCCTAATCCGGCGCATTTTGCCCCGGCGGCTCGAACCACAGGGTCGTGTCGTCTAAGACGGTGTACTTCATTCTCTGCGGCTCGAACTGCAAGATCGTCACCGATGTGTCGCTTTGCTTTTGCTCCTGCGGCTCGAACCAACAAGTTATCTCTCTTACGTCACCGTGCTGCTGCCTCCGCGGCGCGAAATTCAGGGCAGTTTTGTCGGGCTAGGCGCTCCCACTCCCGATCTCTAACTCGCTGGATTGCTTGGGAAACGGTGGGTCCTGCTTCCTTCACGACATTTCACGATACTGTGGCCGCAGTCGGCTGGTTTGCTTGTGGCTTTCCCTTTACGAGTGGCTCACACCCACTAATGGGGACTGGTTTTACCCGCCTGTGATGCACAAAGCCCCTATAGTGATGCGCGGAGGGCAAGGCCATCAGGTGGTGTTCAAGAGAACCGAGCTTTCAGTCACCGTCACCCAACTGTCTTCTTTCATTGGTGGAAGCACATGCTTCAGCCAGTGGAAGCCCCTTTGGAAGGAACCAGTGGAAGGCACGTACACTTAATCGAAGGCACGTATAACACTTAATCGCAGACCACGTCACAATCCGTGTTTCTCTTGTTAACGCCCGTTGAGTACGTGTGCAGAACCAAACGGTACGCACGTATAAGCGCCGAACGGCAGCAGTAGAAATAATGTCGTTTCCGCCGTATGATGTTTTCAACGCGCACGGTCGTCGTGGTGCTGCTGACCTCACAGGCACGTATGTTCGCGTCACACACTTAACTACTCGATTTAGACAAACACGTTGCTTCGCCTGGTAACGCTTCAATGTTGGATAGCCAGGTACCTACAAAATGTTTCGCATAACAAACATTATTACACAGCGCGTGGGATCTGCACAACTTTTGCTGAGAAAATATTTCTCAAAACTCTCAAGGTTGAGTCAAATAGAATACAAATGGGATCCTTGTCTGTCGATAAACTTTTAAGCAGCGCCGAGCAGAACCTGCCCAAAATCTCATGGTGTCGTTGACGCCTTAATAATAGGAAACCTCTGCACTAGGTATTTCCACGCAAAATTGACTTTCGGACGCCGCCTTTATACGCTTTAGATCTGACCGCCGAGAGCACTCGCCTGTCGCAGCAACATTTGTCGCGAATTTTGATTAACTTATCGCGTTTCAAGAACGGTGCAACCGCATACCCCCGTGTGTCGGTTATGCCTCTACACATCAGTAGTGGGGTAATGATAGCAAGGTCGGCGTTTGTGTCATGCTAAAGGTTTCTGGAGGGCGATATTCGACTACCGTGAACGGACCATTCGTAATTAAAGAGACACTATAAACAGAAAAATCATTTGAGCTGCATGGTTAAAGTACCCTTATGTAATACCGCAAGAACCATGCACTCTTACCTGAGAGAAGAAGTTTGGTAAGCCAGAAAAGACGCAAGAACGAAACGAGGGTGGCGACGCCGTCTTGAAGTTCCCGCACCAGCTCTTCACGATGTTGCAGTCCTAGTTAAAGATGGACTACGCGTTGAACTCTAAAAGAGCCAAGGACTGAACTTGGCAAGTTTTGAGAATTTTTTTACAGCGTCACAACGACCCAGATATGAAAAAAATACTTTGAAATTCATGACCTCTAACTGTCGTATGACGCTAAACTTTCGGCGAAAATAAAAAGAGAAAAACAAACTACAACTTTGACATTATGGTTTTCTTCTAATAACCAACCTATTACATCTAAGTTGACGAAAAGAGAGTTTTGAAAGAACACCTCGTCATCTTAAACTGATTTAGTGTTTATATTCATTGTCTCTTTAAGGAATAAAACGTATCAAGCAGTGGTCTATAGGAGACCACACAAACCTATTGAACCCGTGGCAGATGGTTTGCAGTCTTCTCTGTAGTGTCACACGTCAATCTGCTTGGGAGGAAGCGGCGTTCTCCTGCTGCCCGGGCAATACCCAGTAAAGCACGACGAAGATGAAAATGATCTGAAGGTGTTTAATCAACTCTTATCACTTACAGCGCAGCATTGAAACCTAACAAACAGGGTCATGGCAACGTTTTGTCACTGGACGACAACGTGTGGGCGCGAACTCGCGCGCGTGTTTGTGGAGAAACAGTTCGGGAGTGCGTGAAACGTTCGTGAAAACACCTTTGAGATACATTGTTGCCAAGACGAGGCGTAACGTGAATCTGAAATTCGGCACCAGAACAGCAACCACAAAAACAAAAAGGACTCATTCTCAGTGATGGCCTTCCCTATACCATCGTTTTTAACGCAGCTGTAGAGGTGATTATATTTGATTTAAATATAAAATAATTATGATCCTGGACAATGTGACGTTGACACCTTTCTTTCTTTCTTTTCTCTCCATTTCTTTTTTTATGTGCTGGGATTCAACAAGACGCGTTAGTTTTAAGGTGACAGCAAACAGGGTTACTCGGGCACAGATCACGTGTTGAAGGTGTCCTCGATAACGTCTTATACCATGTTCAACAAAGTGCACAACACCAGGAAGAACGTGTAACCGCCACTAAGGGTTAGCTTGTGCGTCCAACGATGACAAAGACGTCGTGAGCGCCGTTGCCCTGCGACATCTTGAACACAGTGAGCGATGACATACGGCCCTGAGTGTGGGTGTGTCTTGAAATGTGCCCTCTATAACGTTTATTTCAGTGCTAGAAACCAGTACTTACCGGTGATCTCCGCGGTGCAATGTGTGAAAGGTGTGCAAAGGTGGTGACAAGTTACAACATGTGGTGCATGACCGTGTGTGAATTCCTAGGTGAAGTGCTGTGCGGACACTCAACTATGAAGAGGCGAGGTCTTTCCAACTGGTCAACGCCAGCGTGTGCGCCACCACGACAAAAAAAGAAAAAGAAACGTCGCCGGAACTAACTGCCAGCACAGCCGAAAAAAAAAAAAGATGAGAAACGAGGCCGCAAGGATATATGGTGAATAACATAGCTCCGTTGGTAGTGCAGTCGAACCTTGCTATAGCGAAGAGGTAAGCGATGCCAAAACACGCTCTTTATATCTTAATAAGCATAAATACGCAATTTTCGGATGTAGGTGATAAGCATTGTGAATTTAGTTTGTTATATCCGATGATTCGTTATATCCGTGCTTGTTATATCTGTGCTCGTTATATCGGGGTTCGACTGCATATGCTGCCGTTCGTCGTCAGTTGTCATAAAACTTCCGGCAGGACCAAGCGTGCGCGCGCTGACCGATAGCGCGTGAGAAGATAGCGGATTGATAACCCTCTTTCGGCAAGGCCAGAGCTGTGTGTCGTGTGCGGACGGACGTGCAGCATATCCAACTCGTGCTTTGCAGACACATACATAAATGCTTCATCCCCTGTGCCACACGCATTTTCACTGCACAGCACAGGTTCGTAGCTCCAACTCGTTCGACTACATGCGAAGTTCTCAAGGTAATATCCCCACGACCGGCTAGTGTATACGGCAAGAGTGCACAAAATTCTGAATGTGCAAGGCCCCTTGTTAACAGTATACCATCGGTGAGAGAAAGAGCTAAGACGACACAAGTGAAAATTTCTAACTTTATCATAATGGCGAGAAAGATTCATATCAACACAAAAAGAAATCAGGGAAGGAAGGGGAAGAAGAACGGGTGACAAACGACAACGAAGCACATTTTGCGCTACAAAGAATCCGAGACGACCATACTCTACGTTATGTACAAACGATTATCTACGGGCTTTTGTGTATCAGAGAGGTGCTCTTTGCGTCTGTGTCGACAAGAGAAAGAGAACGTGGCTTTGTCCGCGACTTGTGGTCTGTTGCGGGCTTCCGGGCAAGTCATTCGCACTAAAAGGTGAAGCCCGCTTCGAAGGGGCAGTTGTTCGATTACTTGGCACACCTGTCGCATCTGTCACACCACACAGTGATGAAGACGACACGTCAACGGGCCACCAGAGGTGAGCGCCTCTCGGGCTCTCACCGACTCGCTGTCCCCTGCTGTTTCCACCGATTACGCTCATTTTGAGAAGTATACATAGGGGGGAAAGGAAGAAACAGTCTACCCCCGGATCGGAGGACACACATCACACTTCGGGGAACGAAAATGAGCAACAAACGGCGAAGAAGACACGTTTAAACACATAACGTCACGCGCCTTCGTCGTCACTCTTAACGTTGGCACGTTTTCCGAGGTTTTATTGCGAGACGAATCACACATGTGAGCACTGTTTCGGTTTGCATCTGTCTGGGGAGGAAAGCTGGCACGGAGGGCTGCAGTGGTGCGACTACCAGCCACGCATTGGTTCTACGCACCTTGAGGCATCTTGCAGCAACTTGCGTCGTGGACTTACGTTAAACTGAACACTTTTTATGTCCAGCAGGGGAGAGAGCTATGTGTCAGGCTCGGAGCGTTGGAGGACGCTCTATGCTCTCTCTAGGAACTACAAACCCTTGATTCCGGACCTTGAGAAGCGTGCAGTGCGGAATTCTTTTGTTACCAATCAACCAGCTTCAAAGCTCTAGCAACGTATAACTTCGCTAAGCTGGCCAAATTATGCTAGTGTAAGATATTAGGTTTGGTTTACCTCCCTTTTGCTTGGATATTTATAAGTTTTCTTTCTTATATGCAAATCATTCATAGCTCTGACTTGTTTTGAATTCGGTCAGGCATTGAATTTTCGCATCTATTTACAAATGAAATGAAGTCGCCCGAAGGAAGTGACTTCCCCCTTCAGCTAAACCAATATGCTGCCTACTCGCGAATGCGTAGATGCGAATAAAATACCAGTACACACTGCCTTGCGCGTTTCTTTACCAGTTGTACTTAGTTCTAATCGATGCTGCAACAAGAAGAAAAGACAGGACCAGTGAGCCGAGGCCAGAGCACCACTTACAGCCATCAGACGCAGAAACAAAGTGTTACTGAGAAGCCGGACATATCGCACTGCATCCACCATCCTCCAGCTTGCCTCCGAACTAACCAGAGCTAAACAGAAACGAAATGCTGACTGAACAAATGGTTTTGCGCCGTGCAAGTGCTGGTAGCGTCATTACAGGTGTATGTATAAGCCAAGACTCCAGAATACTTCTTGGAACATTCTTTCGGGCTGTTTACAACAAATAGGCAGAAAGCCTATAAAATTATACAACAATTATTGCGAATGAATTGGACGCGCGGCCATATCGCAGCGTCATCGTGAAATCGTCAATACTGGCCCATGCAAGAGCCTATGCATTCGGACGTATTAAATTCGAACCGCTTCAACAAGCATCTTTTCGAGAAGTTAAGGAATACACTCCCCCCACCCCCCTCGCATGTCTTAACATACTCTCTGCTCCACGACGGTCGTTTGAGCAACGTACAATGTGTGTGTTTTTTTTAAACTGGTGCTGAGTTACAATCAACAATAACGGTTAAATGTGCTCCTTTTATAGAACGACTGACGCATTCTTAGTGTGCTTTGAATATTTACTGTGTGATGGATCTGGATGACGTCGCGTCGTTTCTTAAGTTCGTGCAGGTTTGTGCGAAAAGTGTGACGTGCGGTGTGTGACGACCATAAACAAAATAGATAGATAAGAAAAAGCGCATCACTGTGTGCGCAGGCAAAAGAAGAGCAGTTTCTTATTTACAATGTGCAGTTCCGTTATGTGCTTTTTGTAACCTTGTGGTGAACGCTTTGCTTAAAACTCTTAAACAAACGCATTCATACACGTGTGTATGAATGTGCTAGAAGGAAAACTTCTGCGGCTGCTTCGATTGATTCCAATTTGTCACGGTGACTCGTTTTCATAGGAAATGCGTCCACTCGGATTGCTGCGACGTGACGAACACAAGGTCGCTGCTACTGCTCTACAGGACACACACTGGTTGTAGCGAACGCCCGTTATCAAATGCCCTCTGTTTGACGAGAAAATCATTCTGTAAAAAACTGAAAGTCCCACCCAAATAAGAATGCAAGCGTTTGGTTCTTGCCCGTTTTCGCGAACCCGTACATACGATGGGTGCACACATTTAGATTCACTCGCCAGTTAATCGTCAGGAGCGCACCAACACATGAGCACAACATACTCGTCCTCGTTCGCTTGCAAGAACCACAAGTCGTCTGAGGCAGTGGTGAGCAAGTACGGTGTGAATGAAGACGCGCCTGAGCGCGGGGCGCCTGTCGTCGGCGTGACGTAGTAAAGACGTAGAAAAAGAAAAGCAACTATAGCGAAAGCTTGTCCGGTGCTTGGAGCCGTGAGCGCCAAGGTTGCGAGGGAAGCGGCTTATTCGCGATGGTGCTCGACGTGCCACTTGCTATAGCGATCCTAAACCGCCCTGCGTTAATAGACAAGATGCAGTTGTACACTCTATAGCATAGTATCGTACACCATTATATAAATGCCTTTTGGTTTACCGTGCGTGAATTTTTTGTGGTGAGATGGAAGAGTGAAGGTGAAGAGAGACGGCGATAAGCAGGGCGCGCACAGCTCGCTTAGAAACCTGTCTGCCTCACCCGGCGTCGATGAGGCGTTTGATCCCAGTCCAGATCGAGTCTCCTGGTTTTCTCGATAACGGGACACAAGCTTGGTTTACAGAGATAGCGCACATATAAAAAGAAAAGAAAAAGAAAATGTCGCCAAAGTTCTCGCGGCGAATATCTTTTTGCGTTCACAGACGCTACTGTAAAGTGCTGGCACCGACAGCCATGGCTCAGCTTTTGGGCAAGCACTCTCGGCGACGACAGGACCGGAGATGGTAAGAAATCGTGAGATCGTTTTTTAAGAACGTACACGCGTGTTCTTCTTACACTCTACAGACAGACACGAAAGCTATACCTCGTGTACGGTGTTAAAAACAATGGAACAAGCACGAAACCACATCGCGTCGGAGTCATCAACGCTTTTGCTAACGTCAGCTACAACTTTTTTTTTGCAGTAACTGAACGATCACCGTTAGCGGCCAACAGCCATCGCGTTTGATTGCGCCTGCGCAAGGTAAACTGCGGCTGAAGCCCATCCAAGTGCATAACGTGGTGTTTACGAGCGTTTCTCCTATGTTCCTATGTTAGTCTGCGCTCGTATTGTGGGCTTCCTCTCGTCTTTCATCCGGGTTGCTCTGCCCACCCACGGGAAAATGTCTGCGCACCGCTGAAATGTAGTTTTTATACCCTGCTTCTTGAAGTAATTGAGATTTCTGGAGAACAACCAGCGGCCATGGTGAGCCGCTGGTTGCTCTCCACGATTTATAATTTTATCCACCTAATCAGGTCTCAATTTAGAACCACACCCCCCTTTCAGTAGCGATATTTCTTCGTGAAGTTTAGCAACCAATTAGCGCAGTTAGCGCGAACAATTTTTTGTTCGCGCAGGTTCTAACGCTTGAGCTACAGCCTGAATACGGCAAACCATTCGAAAATTTTAAAATATGTAACATACAAGCTCTAAAATAAAGTATTTTTGCATTGAGAGGGTGTGTAAAAATCTAGGTATAGTTACATACCAATTATGACGCCTTTTGGCTCATTTATATAAACATTTTAGGCTAATACGAAATGCTACATACAATTCTTCCCCGATTTCCGCCCAGCCAGACTCAGCGTCATGGCTTTGTCGGTACCTCGCAAAGCTGATCCTGTCGTGCACAGTCTCACACACTGTCTCGGTAGTTCCACGCAACAGCACGGAAGCCGTAGCCGCATTTCGAATAATAATAATAATAATAATAATAATAATAATAATAATAATAATAATAATAATAATAATAATAATAATAATAATAATAATAATAATAATAATAATAATAATAATAATAATAATAATAATAATAATAATAATAACAACAACAATAATAATAATAATAATAATAATAATAATAATAATAATAATAATAATAATAATAATAATAATAATAATAATAATAATAATAATAATAATAATAGTAATAATAATAATAATAATAATAATAATAATAATAATAATAATAATAATAATAATAATAATAATAATAATAATAATAATAATAATAATAATAATAATAATAATAATAATAATAATAATGGAACACACATGCAGTTCATGAATCCCTGTACTTTCATGTAAGATCCTAGGAGTACAGTGGTGCATCATTAAGGAACATTAGAATTTCTGTTGAAATTCCGTCAAAGCATAGCTCAGAGAGAAGTGATCGCGTCGTTACCGGGGTGTCCGAATCGAGGATTACTCCATCGCCCGGCAAGAGACAGTGTGACACGGCGGGCTGTCAACTTCTGCCGCACCGCACAGAATCTGCGAGACGGGAGTATTTAGCCACGCACGCCCCGGCCATATTCTATCGGCGTAGAGAAGCCCTGGCTCCAAGCTCGTTTCTCAAAAGGTTCCAAACCCCACGAGGCCAGCAATGTCTCTCGCAACGACGGAAGGAAGCCGCAGGCTTCGCAGAAGTTCTCCGGGTCCCACCGCTGTCTGAACGCCGTGTCGCGCCGTAGAACGACTCGACGACATTGGCGGCGGCCACAATAGAAGCGAGCGTCGGCCACAACAGGAGAACAAGGTGGCGCGAGCATGTCGGCGCACCATCACTGCAGCACTGGGCTTCTCGCTGACTCGTTTCACTGCACCCGCCGGCGGTCAGGGCCTGTTGGGCGGCGGCGCTGCGGAGAAGAGCACTACGCAGGCGGCCACGGCGATGGAGAGCAGGAAAGCGGCCAGCAGGAAGCGGTCGCAGACGACAGCCACTTGGTGCCACTCCCCCCGCACCGCGTCGCGCCGATCGCGTTCCGCCACGCGAAGCTCGTTCTTCTCGATCGTCTGGTACACCTGTGCAGAGGCAGTATACACTTTGCTCAGCCGACACCAATACATTACGGACCACGCAAGCTGCTTACTGCTGGCCTATAGGAGCGCAACAAGTCGTGCATCCGGTTGTAAGTGAGGCTCTGGACAGTTAGCAGCATCACCAGTATGTGGAACAGATGTGACCATTTCGCCATGTGTTTTCGCGGTCCGTAATCATTTTGTGGTTGATCGTTACATTTTCACACGTAACTTGCTAGCCGCAGCACGAAGGTCGCAGCAGACGAAAGAAAGAGAGGGACACAGCCCTGACCAAAGTCTGCGATTTTCCCCAAGTTAAGAATGCCACCGTTTCCAGCAACGGCATTCTTCTAAAGCACGTTAATAGTTGCTTCTGGAGCTCTTTTGAGCGTTCGCAACGTCCGTCTACATCACTCTGCATCCGTCTAGACATTCTCTCGCCTGCTATGATTTTCGCCCTGCATCTCACGAGTATGGAACGTTCAGCTTCCATTTCTTTTGGAGCGAACGCACGTGCACATAAAAACGCAAATAAAAGTATGGACTAACGCTGCGGCATGCTCACGGTGAACCGTGTTCAGTTAACGATGAGGTGGGGAAATAGAATACTGCTCGAGGAGGTCGAGCAGCCGAGCAGAACAAAGTAATCTCCGTATTTTTCGTTGCCTTTCTGCGTCTTCATCTTATGCTACAGGCGTAGCCGTCATGAACCATGTTCAAACCATATCTTCTTCGTGTGAAATGGGCATTTCGCTCTGTCCTCACAACGCCCGAATGCAGTCTCCGCTCGTGCTCTTTATGACATCGAGGGAGCGCGACAGGAGAGTTCACTCAGCTTGTGGCTTTATATTACCCGACATTACTTGACATACTCGACTGGTGCATGCAGACAACTTATTCCCTGGGAGCTTGAAACAGAAACGGGGACGCAGTACTCTTTAATAAATGCGAGGTCGCACTGCGCAATTATTGCAAGACAAGCACGAAGAAAACACGCTCACATACGATCGTGTGTGTGTGTTATCGTGTTTTCTTCGGTGTTTGCCTGCTGGTTGGAACATCGCAGCGCCCCTTCGCATTCACGATTAAAAATCCACTATAGTCCACACACGACCCTTCATCGTACTCCTTGGCACAATTTTGTATATTGCCTATATTTGTTATTTTTATTATTTTATTCCTTCATATATATATTTTTAGTCCTTTCTGTATAATCTCAATCGCCTCATACGAAATAGCGATACAAGCATGCATAACACGGATGATAACTCGAGATTTTCTTTAACTCTCTCTCGCTTCTCCTGCTCTGCCGGCGGCAACAGGTGTGCGCGTATATACCTTAGCGAGCACCCGCAGGAACTGCTTCTCGAACTCGTCCGAGGAGCCGTCGACCGCGGGTCCCGGCACCGGAGGCGGCGGGACCCCGCCGCCCAGCACGCTCCCGAGTCCGGCGCAGAACTCCTTGCGGTGCCGCAGCCGCGGGGAGAAGTTGTACCGCTCGATGTGGTCCAGCTCGAGCTTGTCCGAGTCCAGCGACGGACTCGGCGGCTGCAGACGGGACGACTTGCTCGACTCCCGCGACGAGTCGTGGCGCTGGTGGTGGTTCTGCGAGCCGCACGAGGAAGGACAGAGTTAAAGGCAAGGGGGGTAACCAGGACTGGGGTCCTGTTATGAATACCCCGCACGGGGGAAGGGGAAGAAAAGATTGAGAGAAAAAGACCTGCGTCGATGTCGCCGACATTGTGAAAATTCTCGGCGCTGTATCGCACACGGTCCCGGTTGCCTTCGGAAATTGCAGCAGCGCTTTTGTGGCCTTCCGCAGCTGTGATATGTGGGACATTGGTCCGACCGTCGTGTCCAACGGGGAACGTATTCCGTCTAGGTGTTTAACAACTGTATACTGGCAAGCGCTATTCCGAGAGGGGACAGAAGATAGACAGAAAAGCAGAGGACAAGGGCTAGCTCGCCACTAAATGTTATTCTGAAAATTTCGCCTACTTAGGTACACAGCAGACCAGGATCGCGCAACCGCACTGTCCATCAAGCCAACCAATGCGTCATATGAAGAAGCGTATAGATTACAGCATCATTTATAAAGACTGCTTATCTTTGCTCCGCAAAGCAACCGACGTACATGTCGCTAATACAGGCACCCTTTTTGTTTCTAATATGATATGCCTCCATGATTTCTCTGGCCAAAGCATTGCCACTCCTGCCCAGAATTCGAATACCGGAAATAATTTGGAAGAATTCGAAAGAATCAGGAAGAATTCAGAATACCGTCTAGGTGATTTACAGTGGTGCAAAAGGCAAGTCTTTCATTTTCAAAGGACGGGCTCAGAAGATGTCATGCAGTTTCTTCGCACCCACAGGCATTGCGTTCGGCGTTATCGCTCATTCCAACAAAGAATGCGCATGCATTGGTGAATGCGGGAGAGGCTAAATAAAGCTTAGCTCGTGGCGCGAACGCTTACACGCGGATGGTCAAATTTATTGCGCTTCACGGCACGGCCGGTGAACACTCGCATACTGTACATGACGACAAGTTCACTCCAGCGATAATAAAATTTGCTGTTCTTCAGTCACATTCCTTAGTTTCATCCTTAGTTTCATAAGGCCTTACGAATATGCTGTCATCATTCATGTCCTTTGATATAGCGGCCTACATACTAGCGGCTAGGCATATCCCTGGTAAAACAGAGGTATGCTGGGAGTCATCAGAATTATTGCATGTAAGTAGCCATTGTAGCATATGAGTCATCGATGGAAGAGAGAAAGAGAAAAAAACGTTTATTATTCGAAACAGCGTCCCGAGGGAGGCCCGGTATCACCCTAAGGTGGGAGGGACAACAATCCCGGAAGTCGGCAATATACGAATAAATGGACTCCACATACACAAGGACGGATCGGGAGCTGCCAGCCTACCGAGACTACAACGCACCCTTTCGCAGCTCACACACCTCGTCAAGAGGATCTCATCGATGGACGAAAAATAATTTTTTTTTGGCAGCTCGTTTGAACGCTTTATTAGGACGCCAGAGAAGGCCATTGTATAAGCAATTAAAAGCTGACGCCCCCGCGGTGCCTGTCCCTGGGTTCGTGAGGAAACAACTAAAAATACGGCGCGTCCGTTCTGCCTCTCTGGCTTACTTAAGCTCACTCCTTAAGCTCAACCTAATGATCTCCATCAGCGTATGTATACTGCTATAGGCACATACTATAATGTGAGCAGCATGCGTTTCGCATAGGCGCTCAGTGAACCACGTCACGTGCGTGGCGAATCATTTCACCCCAAAACTACGACGCCTGATCTTAACGTTTCGGAGAGAAAGCTTTTACGCCTACTTTCATGTCTATACACAATGATCATGCACTGGTGTCACTGTGGCCGACGATCCTCGTGCATGCGTGTCATATGCAGCCTCGCCTTCGATGTGAGACACAGTGCACTCGATCGACTCGTCTTGACGCCCGCTCAGGCGCCCCTTGTCCCCACGAAACGACCGATTTAAATTCTGAGGTCTCACGGGTCAAAACCACGATATGATTATGAGGGACACCATAGTGAGGAACTCCGGTTTAATCTTGAACAAGTTCTTTAACGTGCACCCAATGCAAGGTACACGGGCGTCTATTGCATTTCGTCCACCAGCGAAATGCGGCCGCCGTGGCCGGGATTTGTTTTGCACCCCCACCCCCCCACACACCCCCCCACACCCCCCCCCACACCCCCCCGCACACCCCCACACATACACACCCGCACACGCCCACCCCTACCCACACCCACACCCACCAACCCATGCACACACCCACACACACATACATACACACACACACACACTTACACCCCCCACCCCCCACACACCCACCTACCGACACCCACACACACCTACCCCTCACACCCACTCACCGACACACGTTCACCTACCCATCCACCCACCTACCCACCCACGCACATCCACACACACACACGCTCACACCCACCCACACACACACCTTTCGTTCGTCGCCGCTAGGTCCGCAGCAGCCGAGCAGCAGCAGCCGGGCCAGAAATCCCAGCACGAGCCGGCGCAGTCCGCGCGGTACCTCGGCGCCCCGGGATCCCCGGTGGTGCAGGCTGAGCGTCACCACACTCAGCGCCGTCGTGCACGCCACCACGCACGTGCTCAGGCCGTAGTACACGCCTGCGCAGACGCCGCGTGCAAAAGTGACGCGCGCTCTTAAGCTCCCGTCACAAAGCTGTAGAGTTGTGGCGGGCTTTTTGGTTTCGCCGATATTCTGTGACATTTTTCATAAACAAGAATTCTTTTCGCAGCAAAAACAGACCAGTGTTCTCCGGCAACTGCAGCAGCTCAGATTTAGACTTCTGTGGTGGGGTTTCTTTGGAAACCTTGAGGTCTACCGGCCTACATGATAGACACTGAGAGCACTGCGGATTATCCACATAGATTGTGTTATCTAATGATGCTCTTCGTGCTTCCCTTCTTATTCTTTCTCGTTTTATCTAATTAACCGATCAGACACTCTGCCTTGCATCAGCCAACCAGCCCTCGTGAACACAAACCTACATTTAATACATCTCTTTGTGAACTCCCGCCTTATACATACATTTTTATGTGATTTTCCTCCCGATGCAAAGTATCCAACTCGAATGCGCATTGGTTAATGTCCCTCTGTCTGCTCCTCGTCCGGTTTAAGTGAAGCGACCATGAACTCCCCCCCCCCACCCCTATATATATATATATATATATATATATATATATATATATATATATATATATATATATATATATATATATATATATATATATATATATATATATATATATATATATATATTCCCTCAACCCAGTGACCGGCTTCCCACACTTCATAAACATACTTTTTTCTACTTTGACACTCCTGATGCTAACGCATTAAATATTGTGCTGTATATTACGGATGTATCCATGTATATTTTGCAATTCGTCAACGCAAGTTCAACGAAACGTCGCAACGTCCGCCACGGCGACGCCCAGCGTCGGTCGCGCGCACTCACTGAGCAAGGGCACCGAGGCGGCGGGGGGCAGGCTGTCGCGCACCACGACCAGGAAGACGGCCAGGCAGAGCAGCGTGTTGATGCCCAGCGTCACCTTTTCGCCGGACTCGCAGGGCACCAGGAAGCCCAGCAGGGCCAGCGCGTTCACCACCACGCACGGCAGCACCAGGTGCAGGAGCTGCGATCCGGGCCGCCGGCGAAGCCGCAGGGTGTACGTGACGCCCCGGTATTGAGGGGCCGCCGTCGCAGCTACGCCGTCGCCCTCTTCGCCCGCAGCGATGGACGCAGCCGCAGTCGACGCGGACGCGTCCGGAGGCGGGTGCACCTGCTGGGCGACGGTCATCTCGAGCAGCTCGAACTCGCCGTGCCTGAGAAAACGGCCCAGGCCGTCCGTGGTCTGGGCCGGCTCCAGTTCCACCTGCGCGAGAGAGGAAGTCTGTTATAGAAGGGCCAAAGTACTTGACTGTGCATGTCAAAGTGATACGCGCTAGTGCGCCACAACGATGTAAGGACGCAAACTGCACATGGACAAGCGGGAACTGAGAACTGCGGATGCAACCGACAAGTCTACGGGCGTTATGTATTCTTGAGAAAACGCATCCTTCTCTTGGAGAGACGAAATAGAGGGAAAAGACTCCAAAGTCAGCCGCCTGCCTCCCGTATGCTGTAGCTGAGAGGTATAGAAAATTGAGTACGGTAGGAAAAAATAATAGACAAAATAAAAGGTGGATATATGGACAGAGAAAGAGAAAGTAGATGGAGACCGACCGACCGACCGACCGACCGACCGACCGACCGACCGACCGACCGACCGACCGACCGACCGACCGACCGACCGACCGACCGACCGACCGACCGACCGACCGACCGACCGACCGATCGACGATGGTTGTGTGCATCGACGCGATGTAACTTATTCGGGTAACGGGCGGCAACTGACGTGGCGGAAAAAGGAACCCTTCTTTGTTTCTGCCCATGCAGGATGAAAGAAACATGCACAGATACAGAAGTCACCGAAATGAGCCGCGTCTCTTATCTGCGTGCGGAGTACGACATCAACAAATGACGATGTACCCAACTAACTGGGCGGAGTATGAGCAAACGAATTGGTTCAAGTCACTCGCAGTTCCAGCAGTCCCTGTGGCAGCTAGGTTTTTTGTCAGCCAAGGTAGCTTTGTGTCAATACAGGAACTGTTCTCTTACAGCATGCTGTAATTATCGCTCTACATGAATAACTACCATCTGTCAGCATCCTGTTATGTCTGCTCAGACGTCCCCTCGGGAGGGAATCACACGCGGTGCGGAACGGAGGACGTGCCTGCTGCGAGTCGTACGTCCAGGAGACGAACTGCAGTTCGCAGAGGTGCACGTCGAATGGGAAGTAGTGCAAGTCCAGGCGGCAGGCGCTCGACAGCACCGCCTGCACCGGGAACAGCACCTCGCCCGTCCACCGCACGATCACGTTGCTGCCCAGGTGGCCCGCATGGTAGTCGCCGCGTGCGCTGTGAGAGAACGCCAAGGTGCAGCTGAGGCGCAAGGGAAACCAACGCTCATGCGCTATGGCTGTATAAAAAAAAGAAAAAAGAAAAAAAAGAAGAAAAGGAAAAGAAAAACTGCCACCATGCGCGTTCCACAGCGGTACCGGACATTTGTCGCGTTGTAGCTTTAGACATCCTGATCATTTTTCTTCAGGGAAGAAAACTAATTCGGCTGAATCATTCGCCCTTGACTTTACCCGGGGCCCAGTGATGGAGTTAGTTCACTGTGACCGACTTTGTCCTTGCTCAACGATAAGTCGCGCTGCATAAGGTTTCGTTACCATTGTTATAAGCGAGGCTTGGCCAACTGTGTACATGCTTGGTGCGGTCCACGTTGTAGTACCTATACGACGTCTGTTACCTACTACCAGGCGCGTGCGCCACTTGCTTATTGCTTCGTCATTTTTTTTATAGAAGCTTCGTTCTGCAGCGGCGAAGTTGTAAAACACCACACCTTAGGAATTTCGACAGGTGCGGTGCACGGGGATTAGCACTAATTCTGGCATTTTAACGCGATAGCGTTCAACAGCCCGTGTCGCAAAAAGTCCGGCGTCGGCGTTCCACGCACGGCGTCGGAGGTCGTTTCGGCAAAACAGATTTTCGTACCACACATATCCAGGCCCTCCATGTGACGCAAAAAATTCACTGAAATAATTCTATTTCGCAAGTTAAAATACGTGGAAAATCGTAAAATACGACTTACACACAACCTACACACATGATAGCTCTCGGACTGTAATTTGAATATACGAGAAAACATAATTCTGTTACGCGAAAACTCAAAGAAACCCTTTTTTTCCAGCGTCTCTACAGTTCACAGATCGGCCGCGGCGTCCGCTACTGGCGCGCGCCGGCGCGTCAGTATCTCGGGGGCCACGGAGCGGCGCGCCCGGTTCCTTGCAATACCTCCAGATGGCGCTCGCCTCCACCGCATCGCGGCCCACGCAAGAGGCCGCGTTTCTACCACAACTCCCGCCTTCGTGCATAGCGTTCGCGGCCAGCGTTTCCCGGTAAACATTACGGTTACGTACGCTGCATTTTCCGGAAAGCGTGAGAAGCATTCAGGGATCTTTGACTGCTACTGCGTTCCACTCTTAAAGGCGAAGCTTAAGCGTCCTCAAAATTTTAAATGCCCCAACGACAATATGATTATGAGGCACGCCGTAGTGTAGGGCTCCAAGATAATGTTGACCCCCTGGGTTTCTTTACCGGCACAGAGTGCGCGTTACACGAAGGATTTTGTATTCCACCTTCATCAGAATGCAGCCCGGTGCGGCCGCACTCGAACCCGCGACCTCATACTCATCGGTGTAAGGCCATATCCCCTGAGCTACCACGGTGGGTCTGTACAGCGATACGAGCACTATCGCTTTGTGGATCACTTTTTATGCGACAAAAACCACAAAAGCCTACACTAGCTATACGAAATTCATACTTTCGCCCGTCATTCACACCAAACAAGCTATTTTTGGACGAAACTTAAAAAAAGAAAATACGGGTTCGCTAATTTGTGAGAGCGGAACTAATCCTTCGGGTCATGAGGTCAATAACGGGATCAGGCGGATCAAGCTAGATGGAGGCGAAATGCGGCGGAGTCAGTGCATAGTAATTGTGCGGATCGTTAAAGAGCTCTGCTCGTCGCATGGATTAATGACAGAGTGCTACACACCTATGCGTTTCTGACGTGGCTGCGTTGAAACTTGAATTTCAAGAGATAATGTTTTCCGATACTTAATTACATTAACACATAATTACCGGCGCGGATGCAGTAAATTACCCAAAGAAGCCCAGTATGTTTGTGACTATGTGCATGTCTATCCCCGCACGGCTGAAGGAGACCACCGGGCGCAGAGATTGCCGGCATGACCCTGGAAGGCTAGATCAGCGCGCAGTTTGAATCCTCCTCCTCCTCCTCCTCCTCCTCCTCCTCCTCCTCCTCCTCCTCCTCCTCCTACAGTAGCTTTCAGCCTCCTGCCAGAGTAATCCTAGTCGTCAATTTGAATTATTGGCAATCAACCGTGGAATCTTCGATTTGCAAAAGAGACGGATAAATGAAGCTAACTAGTATTAGAGGATGATTTCACTTAGCGTAACAGCACAAGCATATCCAATAAACAGTGGTCAATAAATTATCACATCATTACAACAAGCGTGCATTAATGTTAATTTACGTCAGCCTGTTCGACTAGTACTGCTAAGGAAGCACTATCTTCGATGAGACGAATACTTACGCAGAAGACAAGCGTAAAAGACGCGCTGCATGTAGCATTGAAATTGCCTCTTACGCGACCACGCATAAACTCGCTTGAAGTGGACAACGTTAAGTTTACTGGCTGAGTAACTCGCTCACTCACTCACTTTGATCACTCACTCACTCACTCACTCACTCACTCACTCACTCACTCACTCACTCACTCACTCACTCACTCACTCACTCACTCACTCACTCACTCACTCACTCACTCACTCACTCACTCACTCACTCACTCGCTCGCTCGCTCGCTCGCTCGCTCGCTCGCTCGCTCACTCACTCACTCACTCACTCACTCACTCACTCACTCACTCACTCACTCACTCACTCACTCACTCACTCACTCACTCACTCACTCACTCACTCACTCACTCACTCACTCACTCACTCACTCACTCACTCACTCACTCACTCACTCACTCACTCACTCACTCACTCACTCACCAGATCGCCGACGCCCTCATTGCTATACATGCGAATCGAACAGGAGCCCTCTAGAACTGAAAACACCCTGTCATGCAGCAACATACAAGAAAGCGCGTAAGGGGCATAACAGACATTTCCGAGCATTCTCTCGCTACAAGCTTTAAAGGGCCCTGACTGCCCGAATACGTTCTGTAGTCTCACTTGTTGTAGAGGACCAGGTCCGGCTTCCAGACTTGCCCAGATGGAATGCGCAGCACGCCAATGCCCCCGAAGTCTGATGCATTCCACTTGAGGTGAGCATCCGTCCAGCGCTGTGAGCACAGAAGATGAATGCTTGCGACATGCTGACAAAGACATGACATATGACAGCAGTGACCAAGGCACTAATCAAAGCTCTCATCTCAAAAACAAATTCCGTAAGCTGGCTTCGTTGCATAGATAGCCATAGTACGGTGAAGACAGCTTCGAGTTCCATGAGCAGTGAGGAATTCAAAATGACTTTATATATACCGCACAACATGAATAATCTTTCTGAATTACCTTCGGTTGACTAATTGACTAAATGTCTGACGGGTTCTGACGTCAAAAAAGCAGGACAGAGTTTATGAGAGACGCGAGGCTAACATTGTGAGGCTATCATTGATGCGAGAAACCGACAGAAAGTACGAGCAACGACAGTGTCAATTGATCTATGTCATGGAAATATGTAGGTGTGAGGACACAATGGTTGGAAATGACGAAATAACACTTTTTGTGTCCTGTGTGTATTACTGCACAGTACTTTGCTGCATTGTTACTACGTTGGACACCGTGCTATATTACACTATGCTGTAATATACCATGCTGTAGTACACCATACCAACTAAGAAAACAAAGAAAGAAAGGAAAACGTGGCGTGCCACTCTTGTTGCTGGAGGCCTTCCCATGCATTCTTAATTCCGTTTTCAAAGCGTTTTCTTGAGAGAGTCAAACATGAAACACGCATTTAGTCTGACACAAGGAACCATCACTTCGTCTATTCCTGAGCGCACAGCGCCCTGCGTATTAAGCGTTATACTTCACTAAGCCGCATTATTCAACACTGAGCTGTTACACTTCGTTATGTTGCTTTCTGATAGTTCTATGCTACATATCACTACTCTGCATGACGTCAAAATCCTATTTATTAAAAACAAACTACGTGCGCTTCCTCTATGCTGTCATGTTTCAACCGTAAATTGCATATTATACTAGGACAGCGAGCACCATTATCGTACTGTTTAAGACTTAAGCTCTGTATGCGACGTTTCGTCTTTTCCCCAGGGACGTGGCGACCACTTCTATATACTATGAGCGCTTTCGCGTTCCTGGTTTAAAAAGGGGCCATAAGTTACGCCTGACGAGAGGACGCTTAACCTTCACTAGGAATGAAGCGTTCTGTAAACAAAGTTTATTTTTTTACGTTTCTACCCGCACAAATAAGCAAACGCGCTCAGAAGTCTGTATATTGAAGTTAAACAACGGCGAATAGAGGCGGTACTAAATCAAAACAACGGCAACAACACATATTTCGCCGTAGAAAGCAAGCTGCCCGGGTGCTGAGCCTGGAAATGCGGCGCCTGCACGCCAAATTCCCATCGGCACAAAATTACGTTTTTATGGCGCCCTTCGCAGCGTGCTCATCTTTCAGCGATATCAGTAGTAAAAGGAGGGAGCACAACATTAGGCGAGGAGGAAGAAAAAAAAAAATAAGAGCGATATCGTGGGTATCAACCAACCTGCGTCAGCCTGCAGTTCGTCGAGATTGTCTGGCTTTTCTCGTCCTGCAAGAGAAGAGAGAAAATACACCAGGAAATCATATACGGAAGAACAGGAGTTAGTACAGAGGCAGGCAAGACTCTACAGTTAACAATCAGGCACTTCATCACAGAAATTACGCCGCGATAAACTGGCTCTCTTTCTCTTCTTTTTTCTTTGTTCGAATCCTGTTCGTGCACGACGGAGGTCTCGTTCGCCAAACCGGGAAGCGTGGTTTCCCATGGAATAAAGCTAAATAAAAAAAGAAAATGTAAAGAAGACCGCGTAAGGAGGTAATCAGATAAGAAGAGCGCACCAAGCAGCATAATCCAAGAGGCGATGTTTACATATGTGCGTGTTTCTCGCGGCACGCAGAATCACGCGCCCAGTTTAATTATAAGCCGGTACGTGGCGCATGCTCGCACGGGAAGAGTGCAACAGACAAACGAACCCTGTAATGAGTCGCGCGTGTAATTAGCGGCATATCGATGGCGGCAGTCGGATTATAAGAGGTTCTCGAGGCGCACGAGGGGAGTGGGGAAAGAAGCGCGAAGTAGTCGGGAGGATGCAAGTGGTGCCGTTTCGCGTGATCAAGTGGAATACGGCCGTTTTGCAGGTAAAGAAAGAAGCGAAAGACACAGACAGACAGCGGCAGCGGGGGAAAGAGAAAGCGAGAGACGACGTTGCTTTGCTTCGAGAAGCACGCGCGCGGTCCGCGCGCATTTTTGTGCGAAGCGCGGCAAAGAGCAGCATCCTCATGGTCGTCGAGAGAGCGGGAAGGATGCAACAGTGACGTGCCATACATACGCGCCTCTCACGTGCCCGTTCTCGTGGACCGCGGTGTGGTGGCGGCGGCTTTTCGGGTTTCTCCCTGCTCGTTATGGTTGTCGTTTATGTTGTTGCGCAACGCCAATGCCGACTGCTCTTTGTCCGCGCACGAACTACTGCAGCGCTAGCACGTGCATCTCTGTGTTGAGATATGCTCCTTCTCAATGTGTTCCCTATCATTCTTCTTCCTTTTGATTTTGATGATTTCTGTCTATTCTCTTCGGAACAGCGTCGCGCAGACTGAAACTCAGATCGTTCATTAGGCACGCGCTTTCTCTTACCCCCCTCTCCCCTCTCTCCTATTCGCTACTGTGCACGCCCCCTCACCATCGCATCCACTGCGCTCTTCCATAGGTGTACCGAGGAACTAGAAGAAAGATGGCGCCCCGGCACGTGTTTCGACAAGAAAAACGACTTCCAGCTTCGCCGAGCGAGCGGGATCGCATTTGCGCGTGCGGGGCTCAGGCGGTGGCGGATCGAGGCGCCTCTGCGCGAGGTATGTGCTGTATACAGCAGACGTACAACTGCATGCGTGCGGCGCGCCATCTTGCGGTGTGCGAAATGCGGTAAACGATGAATTATTGAGGAACAGTTTCGTCTGCTCCTGTACATTGCAACTTTTTTTGTCCCACGCCGCCCATCTTTGTTTGTTGGTCGTCTGCGGGAAGCGAGGAGCTCGCACCGTGGCTCTGAAACCGGGGATGAGCAGGGGACCGTCTCCCTCTCTCACATACGGCGCTATCCTCTTCGCCCCACTTTTCTCTGAAAGGACTCGCCCACAGCCAAATTTAAGCTTCTTTCTTCTTTAACTCGTTGGGGAAGCGACGGTTTACGCAGGAAGGTACCTGCAGAAGATACGAAAAGCGAATACGCGTTTGTAAAAGCCGCGTGCAGCATCCGCCCCGCCATCTTGATTCCAGTTTTTGCTCCTCGCTCTCGCTTTTTACGGATTAAAACGATAAGACACCAGCCACGCTCGTTCAGGAACTCCGGGTGATCAATTTTCCGGAGAGAGGTTGAGCGTTGTGAAGCGGGGTTTTTGGTTAATCGTGTCCTTGAAGCTGTCGACCTCGGCGCGTCGTTGTTCTTTCTTTCTGGGTTATTATTTTAATTTGTCTATCTATAAGCTAAGGTTAAATTAGAAGGCGCCTCGTCTGCATAGTCTGAGGTAGTACTGACATGCATGGCGACGTTTTTTTTTGTTTTACATTATGCGAAAGTAATCCAGCACAAGTGTAATGCTCGATTGAAGGACTTTAAATTTTTATCTTGTACCGACGAATTAACACTTATTTGTAGTCTCTATATAAGCCGCGTGTCGTCTTATTTTCGTTCAGTGCCCAAAATGAGTGACTTGTAGCTTTCTAAGCCGTGTTCCCATTTTTTGTACAATGCTTCAAATTTCATTGCTTACTGATGTAAAAGAAAGATGAAAAATCAGTTAGGCCGAATGGCAAGAGCATTACCGTGTGCGATACAAACCGCGATTTGATTTTGGTTATTGGTTACTTAGATGTTTATATTTCTTATTTAGACTTTATTTTGCAAGTACATTGGGGTGCTTGTATACGATAACTAGTCTTTTTCTTCATGTATAAAAAGTAGGGCATATAGAATGTACTTGTTGGAATGCACATTAGGCGACGCATTCTTGAAATGTTCCAATTAAGTGCTGTGCGACGACACCCTTAACGCGCAAAATTTCACTTGATTTACAACTACGCGCAAGTAATATTTCACGTTTTTCTCTCATCGCAGATGTTGTGTGTCATTATAGGCTTTACGACAACGGGAGTTCAACTGTTCGTGTTCTGCCCCGCGTTTTGCTGCATAGAGGATACGCGCCTGCCCGGCATTACGCTTATTTTTGGATTTGAAAATGTGCTTTTGTCTCCACGATAGCTAATGCAAATGCCACACACTTCCATGACGCGGTTCTTTTTGCAGGTGACATGATATATAACGAAAAGAAGCGTTTCGCTTCCACAAGACCCTGCCTAGACGTTGTAGCGAAAGGGGCACGTCATATTATCCTTAACGTATTTCCAACCGCCAAAGGTTTTGCAGCACGGTATCTACAAAAATGAAATAAAATAAAATAAAATAGAAATAGAAATAAATAAATAAATAAATAAATAAATAAATAAATACACAAAAAAGAAAGAAAATGTCGCTGAGCCCTGAAGTGAGAAGTGTAGTGCGTACTTTTCCTCGCGGCTCCAAATTCAATCTTCAGTAGTCAAGAAGCGACAATATTAACGGTCTGTTCCCCCACAGGGATATTCCTGAAAACACGCATTCGTGCATTTTATTTTCTTCGAACCCGTGCAGAGATGTTACGCTGAGTGTTCTTCAATGCACCGAAGTGTCACATCGTGGCCTACAATGGGTATAACGTAGCAACAACAGATGCAAGGTTAACGAAAACAATATTTACCTTTATTAAACAAAGTGTTAAGGCTGTGTGCACGGTTGCAGCCTAGACACACTTCTTTATCGTATTAAAGTGAAAAAGTTAAAGTGCACCCTGATTACGATTAAGTTGAAAAAGTAGGTAAATAGAATGGCTACGGCAAAATTGAGGATGACACAACTCTTGCGAAGAGGAAAGAAAATTACTAACAACGAGACCATTTTCGCGATAGGTTAGTCACTTGGACAGACGTGATTGTCTTTATTACGAAAATACTTGGTCCGTGGTCACGCTACGATAAACAAAGATGTGCGTTGACAACCTTGCGGAGTTCCTTTTGCGCAATCTAACCATTTGGTTTGATTAAGATATTACTATGAACTCTATGTGCACCGTGTGTCACAGCTAACGTTAGTCAAGTTGTTAGAAGATCTAGAAGAACGGCGCGGTGCAAGATTAAATTTAGAGGACCTACGGTGTTCGTTCGTCAGAGGCCTGACTACCGAAAACCGTATAAGTCGTACAATCGTATCTCGCACCGTGCTTATTTCATCATTCTGTTTCTTCATTTAACAGCTTGGCTAACGTTAGCTGGGACAGCCTAATATCGTTTGTTTGACGTCAGAACTACTTGAACAATTACATTTCTTTGTTACTCGTATCGTGGTGTTTTTCTTGCTCAATGGACACGAATTTTTACTTAACGCTTGCATATGGGCTGGCTTCTCCTGGCTTTTTCTTTACTGTCTTGTTTACGCTTACTTTTTTTGTATACTTGGTATGTTGGCGTGCTTGTGGTGCATGTGTGCGTATTTGTGGGGAAATTGGCAGTTACAATTTCTCAACTCTGTCTTGGGATAGCCGGCTGAGCTTTTATGTAGCCTACCTGCCTTTATATATATATATATATTGACGCAAGATGATTTCAAATTACGCGCCAGACGCCTCCTGCGTCCGTCCAGCTGCTTACTGCTACCTGCGAAAGATAGCGGTAGTGAAGCGGGAAACACGGGCCCGCAAGGCACGCGCAATCGGAGCAACGTGCCATCAACGCGGGACACGAGGGAAGAAGAAGAGGTGCGGGTCTCTTGCGAAAAGACTGTGGACGTTCTAGCGAGGCTCTCGTTTAGCTCTTTGTCGGGCACAAGTTCGCCCAAGGTAGATTGATTAAAGCACCTTCACTCATCTGTGCGTTACAATATATATATATATATATATATATATATATATATATATATATATATATATATATATATATATATATATATATATATATATATATATATATATATATATATATATATATATATAAAGATGTGGGAAGGGGGTTACATCTCCGCGAAACGAACGCACGCGGGTGCCTTCAAAGATAGGTCGCCGGTTTGGACACTCGCGTAGTATGCAGGCCGTAAGCTGGTGGAGCCTTTTTCACGCGAACCGGGTGTAAGGCGAGAGAGAGAGAACGGTGGCGGCTATAGGCACAGCGGATGGGATTTCGATCTCGCTGCCAAATATTGAACAGCCGCCGCCGGGCCGGCACCTCGCGCGAGAGGCGCGACGCGGCGGCGTGGACGAGACGACGCACGACGTCGTCGAGACGCGCTCTGAAACGCGAGGGGAACATTCGAGGCTGCATCGACCCACGTTTTTGGAGGACTGGCCGCCGAAAGTTTTCTTGCCTTCGCACCCACTCCGTCATAGTTCGGCGTTTCAGCAGCGACTCGTTGCCGCACGTAGAGAGAGTATCGTGGAATGGGACGAATAGCGATACAAATCGAAACGAAACTAAAACAACCACAACAAAACTGAGTAAAACTCGAGCCTGGGGGGCCACAGTAAAACAATGAAAGGGGAGGAGGCAGCCACAAGAAGACGGGTATTGATTCGGTTATGGAATTTACACTGTTTCATTCATAAACTTATTACTAAGCCATTACCCGGCATGTATAAGCATGTGAAGGGGGAAAGGTGACGATAGAAAGAAGGAAGAACAACTGAATTAGCGATGAAAAAAAATAATAGAAGATAGAAAGAGTAATGCTGCGTATGCAGATCGATCGTGACTACGAAGTGTGCCGATTCTTTTGTTTCTCGTATGTTCGGCGGGTTTATTTCGAATACTTGAGCACAGTTCGGTAAAGAAACCTGGGGTGGCTGAAGAAATACACAAAAGAAGCAACTGCTTCTGTAGCTCGAACGCGGGCCGAGAGTGCGATGCCTCTCAGACGGAAAACCCAAATTTTCTTTCAGGTAACTAAAACACAACGAAGGAGCTTAAATAGAAGTGCAGAAAACGTCGAAGCATGCCAAGAAAGTGCTAGCACCCTTTGAAATTGTATCACCGCTCGATACGGCGGAGGGTGAGCCGCAGGTGTTCCCTTGTCTTGCGCGCCTTTGTTGCCATAGATGAGCGAGCGGCGGGACCGCCCTAGCGCGGAAGCAGATCGCCTTGCTCGTGAATTCTGCACGCCACCCGCTGCCGCCTCTGGACATCGATAAGTGCGCAGAGAAGACCGCTGTGCACCCGTGGCCAGTTCGTGTATTTGCTGCTGAATGTCTTGCTAGCTAAAAGCTTACGCTGGTGGCCTTGATGGGCACCACAAAGTCGCTCGCTCGCTCGCTCACTCACTCACTCACTCACTCACTCACTCACTCACTCACTCACTCACTCACTCACTCACTCACTCACTCACTCACTCACTCACTCACTCACTCACTCACTCACTCACTCACTCACTCACTCACTCACTCACTCACTCACTCACTCACTCACTCACTCACTCACTCACTCACTCACTCACTCACTCACTCACTCACTCACTCACTCACTCACTCACTCACTCACTCACTCACTCACTCACTCACTCACTCACTCACTCACTCACTCACTCACTCACTCACTCACTCACTCACTCACTCACTCACTCACTCACTCACTCACTCACTCACTCACTCACTCAGTCTTTACTTGCTGGCTCACTCGTGAGCTCTCATTAATTAATGTAAACTTAACGAACAGGAAACGTTGGGGTTGGTATGTTTTCTTCTGCTCAGCGTCGTCGCTTCTCAGGTCGAATAACCTATTCCATTGGAAGTTGAGAGAATTGTATAGTCAAGTCAACGCCAAATAATTTGCTTTTATTGACTGGAAATTATATATACGCTCCAGGTGAATTTTCGCCGCCACCGAAACGTTTCGTACTAAGTCTAAGTGCGATACCAATGAGAGAGCAAGCCTGCGAGGACGAGCCGAGAAGGATGGTGACTTGATGCGCGCCGTCTGCCCGCGCGCTCAGCGTCAGATGTCGCGTGATCGAGCGCGCAGTAGGGGAGAAGAGCGCGCGTCTTATCTAGCCTGGCCGTGGCTGCGCATGGCTGTTGATGCGGCGGAGCTCACACGCAACCCGCGCGGCGTATGCTGTTCACATACGGCGGGTACCAGGGATGAGGGCGAGCTGAAATGGCTTGTGGCTTTATGCGCACTGTTCTTCCGCGCGTCCAGCGTTGGAGGTCGCGTAATGGAAGTTTTGGTAACCGAGTAGCTGCTTGGGCTGGTTGGGGAAACGCTCTTCTGTCAAGCAGAAACCTTGCTCAGCGCACAATTCATAAGGAAGGAAAGAAGTTCACAGGAAAGAGCGCTTATTATTGACATTTCGTTACGTCCTACTGTCGCTCTGTCCTGTCACCATCTTTTTTTTTCGTATGAATTGTGCTCTAATTAAGGCTTTTTCTTGGACGAAAGGAAGTTTCGGAGACGCCGTGAAGCAAGCGACAGTACGGAGCATTCGGTCCCCGCTGCCGGCTATCCTTATCCCGCCATCGTTGTGACAGCAAGTGATCGCAGTCATCGAGTGTGATCTGTACATATTTGCATGTGCGCGCGTGACACAATCTTTGTTTACTTAGTCAGCGAATGTTTTCTACTATTTATACGGCCTATAACACTACGAACCTTATTATTGCGAAAGCACTGTATGCCACATTACGCGAAAGTCCGCCGTAGTCGACGAGACCGAAACATGGTACCAAAAATGGTCGGCGACGGCGCAAAGAGTAAGAAGAAGTCACAAAATGCCCGGGTGGCCGTCAAATTTGTCAGGGAGGTTCCTATAGACAAAGTAAAATAGTGGATTTGATAAGAAAATCTGGAGCATCTCGGTCTGGGTAGGCACCGAATCCGGGCCTGCGGAGGGAATATTTTAGTCAGCCATCTGGCTGACTAAACGTGCGGCCTAGTACGTGCATCATTGGGCACGCGACGGCCCAGTCAATGGGGAGGAGGTGGCGCCATGTCATGAGTTTATAAAATGAGCGCGTTCATGTCACCTTCCGAGGTCTACAAACGGTATCATGCTTTCTCATTCCCACACGTAAGAAGTCTTAAGCCTTTGCCGAATTTTTTCGTGTAATTGTCGAATGCCTTTCCACGCTATCAATACTTCACCTTTCGGGCGAAACTGATATTTTTTCGGCAGTTTCTTAATTTACCCTGCTAGCAATGAACCTTATTCATATCGCTGACATCCCACCTGACAAGCTTCTGAAAGTCAGCGCTTGAAAGTCTCGCAGTACATTGAAGCGCGCCCAGAAAGAAAAAAAAAAGAGAAGGAAGTGACGAGGCAGAACGGAAGAAGATAAATAAAGCGAGAAACACAAAAGGTAAATTCAGAGGGACTCGACGGCAGGGGTCGTACTTTGCCGAAACAAAGTTAAAATATTATAAGCACAAATTCGAGCGTGTTTTGTGACGGCGCGAGAAGGGCGCTTTAAATAAAACAAAAAGAATGATAAGCAATGTGATAGAGAGATAGAGAGCTGCTTGGCGCTCCTCTGAAGTGAAGCCGAATTGATTTCTCGATGTCAACAAGGAGTCTTCGCCTAGGTTGTTTCGTCTCGCCTTGGCTCTAGTTACCATCGCGGGAATTGTTGACCTTTCATTACGAATCTGTGCGAAACTCCATTCCCTTTTGGCCCTTTCAAGCTCCGTGAAATTTGTAAATAAACAACCATTACCCTAGGTACGTCGACATGAACGTTACAGGTGGACAACTTTGAAAAGATAGTTAAAGGAAGTGCCTTCCGAAGGCTGGTGATTTTAGAACACGTTTAACGTGAATACACGGGAGGATAGTGTATCTATGTGCTCGTTACAAACTCAAGTCCTTCTACATAAAACATTGCCGGTGACTCACTCATTCTTTTCAACCACGCGGCACTGACGAAACTAAAGCAAAACAAAACAACAACAAAAAATGGGAAGTAGTTTTGTGAGAAACCTTTTTTCCTGTTTTAATTAAAGAAGGCAAGACAACAAGAATACACACACACACACACACACACACACACACACACACACACACACACACACACACACACACACACACACACACACACACACACACACACACATATATATATATATATATATATATATATATATATATATATATATATATATATATATATATATATATATATATATATATATATATATATATATATATATATCAGTATAATATATAACGGACGGGCAGAGCCGACAAAGACAACCAACTCAGAGTGACGTTTACTATAGCGACTACCCGAGTCTATAAAGTAAAGGTTGTTGTTGTTGTTGTTGTTGTTGTTGTTGTTGTTGTTGTTGTTGTTGTCTCAACACATGTCTGTCTGCTAAGCCCGGCCGAACCTGCGCACAAGATCCGCGGCACGGAGCTTGTCGTTTCCATTCTCAAGGAAGAACGCCGGAAATTCCACACAATCCCGGCCGTGAAATGATGTCATGCGTGTAGTTCAAACGGGAAAGAGTATTTGAATGATCCTCATCTTAACAAGGACGCCTTGTTGCTTGATCTTGCAAGAGCAATATGTGTACATCTTCTCCTCGGAAGACTTCAATTACTCTTGCGAGTTGCCAGATCTTACTGGGTATGTTTTCAGCGCGTACAAGCCTGATGTTGCATTTTTAAACTTTTGTTGTTGCTCCATTAGTCAGAGAAATGTGCCTGACCGGAGTTGCGTTAGGTACTCCTCTGCCCATTTCCTCCAAAAGTTTTCGGTGGGACGCTTTCTGCACTGTAGTCTCCGGACGGCCTCCTTGCGCCCCGATCTTCCTGTGACATCGGCGCTGCCTTGCGGCATCGTCGTGAGCTTTCGACCAGCTAGTAGATTGGCTGTAGTCAGCAAGCATAGTTCGCCGGCGTCCGACTCAGTGAAGGTAAGAGGCCTGGAATTCGCGACGACTTCCACTTTTACCAGCAAAGTCATGACTTCTTGAGAGCTGAGGCAGTCTACTTATAGAATTTAGCGAAGACGTATCTTTACTGTTCTTACAAGTAACTCTCACCATTCGCTTCACCACGTGGCGCTGGCACGATGAACTTTCCTTTTATGCCTTTACTGCTCATGTGGCTGGCGATGTCTTCATCAAACGGCATTGTATGAAGATTTTGCATATTCCTTGATGTTTTCTTGAACGCCCTCACGTTGGTGGAACAGATGACTTGAGGAAGGCCTCGTCTTGGCGACTAAACGGCGTAAAGACATCAAGAACGCTCCGGATGTCATGCTGAACCCGAGTTCTGACTAGAGAGCTCTGTAAGCTGTGCATGTGAATAGCCCGATGTAACTCTTCGTTTCTCCTGACAGTGTTTTCACGAATAACGGTCCCAGGAAGTCAACTCCCACAATTTCAAATGCACGTGCTCGTGCCACCCAATCAATGACTTGCGGGAGGAGATATGAAAGCGCTCCCTGGCACGACGGTGTGACGCCTGCACAAGTAACATTCCCTAGTCCCTTTTCTGACTAAACTTCGCGCCTTGCAGACTCAGAAGCGCTCTTTCAAATGGGTTAACCTGTCTCGCATACCTCCGTGTTGAACTTCGCAGTGCACTTTGAAGGCTGGTAGCCGCGAAAAGTAGTGATTGTTTGTGAGCATGATGGGATGCTTGGCGTCTTACGGCGATAAGCAGCTACTGCATGCAGCGGTTATCAGCAGTGACGAATACGAATACACATTCGTCAATCGGAGCAAAAGAACAGGGACCAATTCTGCAAAGTTTTTCGTTTGTTGGTCTGTGCTGTTGGTCACTGGCCGGCGGTTTTCGTTAATGATATGTCCGACATCACGATTGGCTGGGATCTGGACTTAGGAACATTTCTAACGTAAGAATTTTTTTTCCTTTTTGAATACAGGCCCGGTGACCGAATCTGCGACACTTTTCGTTCGTAAGTGCTGTTAGGCCTTAGCTGGTGGAGCTCCCTAATAATATGTACGACAAGACACTAACGCAGCTGGCAACTTCTGCGGCGAGCAGCTCCAGCGTAAGAACTTTTTTTGCGGATCCTTGTCCAGGTGAGGAGCTATACATATATCACGTGTTGTTCATGCCACTTTACATTTGCTGTGGTAACGATCAAGCAATAAACTACAGGCATCTTTTGACCGTCCTTCTCTTGCGAAGATTTCATGTTCACCCTTTCTCGTATATGGGTTGCCTGTAATACACATTGCAGCCAAATAACAGGTGCATGTGCAAAATGGACCTGGGCGCCGCTGGTGCACTGATCAGTCGAGTTTTTTTTTAATTAGTGAAAACACATATCTATCGCGTTTATTAAGTGCAAGGACAGCAAACGTTCAAAGAGCGCGCCGGGAGCTCTGCGCAATAGTTCATATTCGTCGCGTCGCACTTGCTTGTAACGGCAGCCGCGACGATGACTTTAGCAACTGTCCACGGAAACAGCAACGCACCAAAAAGAGGCGCTGCTGAAATTTAAATGGTTTTGGGGTATGTGACCATGAATAATGAGGTGATGTTACTTTGTAAGAGAATGTATAAGAACCAGCGAATCGGAACGCAGTGACTTGCAAAAACGGTAACCACTGGGCAAGAAATGCTCGTCGATTGCAAACCGCACCACCGTGATTTTCCTTATCGGAAGGATTGACGCCTTTGGTTCACGACCCTACGGATGAGTGTAAACAGCAAAAACTGCATAGAGAACCACTTATGTGACGCAGTAAGGCTATGCCAACAGTTTGACTGCGGAAACGGACATTCAGAGAGGGCTGCTGAGTCAGAAAGAAACATACATCGTTTCTCTTTTCTCTTTGAGCGTGCCACATAACTAGACTCTGGATCAGCTTACAATTTGTGCGGTGGCTGCACTGATGGCGGATGGAACGTTCTGCACATTATGAGCCATGCTGGATATTCCACCGCATAGTAGAAGGCCGGCTACTACACATGCCGTTGACAGGCGCGTATCGTAGAATTTCAGAATTGCGCAAGAAGTTTTGCGCTAGAGTTATGATTACGCTGCAATGATGCTGATTATGATGCTGATACTGTTGAATGTGATGATGGCTATGACGTTTCTTTTTAATTGGGTTGGCAACAAATAGTCGAATAAGTACCTGGCATGCGTGAGCTAATTAAGTTTTACTATACCCATTGCGACCTAGCATTCGGCTAATCTCTACTTTGAAAAATAACCTATGCACGCTTGTGAGAACCCCGTCCCTATCTCTTCCCTGCTTTTTCTCACACTAAGACTCCTATTGGCCTCTCCTTACCACGACTGCAGACCCGTTAAACCTCTCATAAGCGTTCAACCTCAATGAGTCTGGTATGCGGATGTATTGACACTTGTTCTTGTTTTTATCGGGTGACACATTTCATCGCATAACAAATGTTACCGCACAGCGCAGGACGCGCCTGCATGTATCGGAAGTTTCTGGAATGTTATCGATGGTCCCATCCGCTGTCTGTGACTGAACCTTGTGTAATCTGATTGCATGTGTGCGCGACGCGAATAATGTAGAACTTTGTGGAAGGCACGCGGGTCCCAGCAATTACTCTGGAACATTCGACGACTGATGTATAAGACCCGACGCGCATGACCCACTCATCAGATTTTCGACGACCACCGACCGTCTTCGCCGCTATCGTTGAGCTATAAGTGTAGCCTGTTTTTGTGGGTAAAGGTTCACCCAATAAAAGTTAGTTTTGTCTTTCACAGTACTGCTACTGTGTTCTTTAACGTCACCACCACGTGACAGTATTGTTTCGCGCGTTCCAGAGCGTGGCACAGACAACCGTGTAATATTTTTTAGTTTGAAGCAATGACGCAAGCACTTTAGAACGAGTCGTTGCAGCTGGGACGTGAAAAGCGCAAGACGCAGAAAATGCCGTGCGGCAAAAACATCGGTGTTTCTTGTAAGTCTAATAGTGCGCTGAAGGCCGGAAACCAATCTCGAGGATAGCGGCGATCTGTGGCCGACCCCTTGTTGTCGGAGCATCATGATATAAGTCTACACGAACCGAAGCATTGGATGTTGCTTGAATAAGCGCAACAGTGCAGCAGTGATTGTTCGACTGGCGTAAAGAATGACGGGTCTCGCAGAGACTCTCCTGCTGGCATCAGCGTCGCAATGCGGGCTTGTTGGTACGTCGTCTTGGAATACCGGCGTAGTCTGCATTCCAAGAGTCTGTGTGTTTATGTATCGAGTGTCTGAGTGTCTATGCCGGGGGTTCTACAGAGCAATGTCCTTGTGTTTATCTCTTCTTCTGTGCCGTCGTCTTACTTGCCCGTATTCGAAGATGCATTAGCATGGACCATGAAAACTGGAAAATTCGATGCGGACATAAGTGAACAGAACATTCGTTTAGTATAGCGAGCAACGAACAACGAGCAAGGCTATGTGCTATACAAGAGCTACCCAGACTGTCTCAGCCCATGTAGTCTTCGCTAAATTCAATCTATCGCAGTGCAAGTCTTCCGTGTGGACTCAGGGAAGACGCAAGCAGACTACTCATACATATTTTTTTTTCGTTACTTCCGCTTGTACGAACCACGCCAGACTCTCCGAGGTGCCCTGGGAAGACTGGACGATTGTTCGTATACCGAAGCTAGTTAAGGTACTGACGCTGCTCTTTCCCCTCATCAATCACATATGGGTTTTTGCAGTACCTGAAGCCAGCAGAGCTGAGTGCCCAGCTATAGACACGCCGTGACTTGTCAAGCACACAAGATCACGACGAATTTGTGTTTTTGAAAACAGTCTTTCTTAGCGAGTTTCCGTCACTTATATGTATCAGGTATGTCTCCATCTCTTTCGAGGGGAAATACCGAACAGTGTGCTGTCTAAAAATGTGGCGAAGCTGATTATGGCTACTGATGACGACTGTAATGATGGGGATAATTGTAATGATCATGGTTATGATGATGATTGTAATAATAATAATAATAATAATAATAATAATAATAATAATAATAATAATAATAATAATAATAATAATAATAATAATAATAATAATAATAATAATAATAATAATAATAATAATAATAATAATAATAATAATAATAATTGTGATGATGATGATGAGGACGGCGATGGTGATTATTATGACGAAGATAACTGATGACAAAATGTTGGAAGGCGGTGCAATCTCAAGTTGACATAGATCAAAGGTTTGCTACCCCATCGTGGCTCGCACAATAAATTGTACGGTTCATATACACCCCACCCTCACCGCCAACTCGCCCAGGAAGACATTGCCTTTCTTCGACTTTAACCAAAGGTTTAATCGCCTTCCATCAATTTCTTTTTGTTTCTTTCACTCTTCCGAGTGAAGGGTACCCAAATGGACAAAGTTGATTTAACCTCCTTCCCTTTCTTCTCTCCCTCTCTCAAACTACAATCCGTGGCATAGCCCAATTCCGAGCTTTCGCCGATTTCTTCGCACCACCTCACCAGCCTCTCACAGTATAGAGTGAAGGCAAGGACCCGTGCCAGGCAATTAGTAATGAGAGCCAACCACGTGTTCCGGAGAAGAGAGGAAAGCTCGCCCATTGTGTGCTACTAATAGTTGCGTGAAGTTTCCATTCAGCCGGCTTCGCGCGAGTGCTTATGAGACGCGGGCAAGAGAACCACACCATGTTGTCTGGTTCTCGTTTCTGGTCGGTCGATGCGAACCATAGCTCTCGTCGCACTGCACGAAGTCGGCGAGTTGAAGTATAAGAGCCGCAGTACAGCACCTGACCCGTCAGTTGTTGTCAGCGAGGCACTTGTAAAACCAGCAACAAAGTCAAAGTTCAGCGACACTAGCAGGCGTTCGCAGTCTATCACGCGTACCTGCTAAAAATCGCGCAGCTCGCCTCGAAGTTACATTCTGGATTCGCACGAACTAGTTCAGAGAGCGAGAGAGAAAAACTTTATTGATTCTATCAAGGGGTTTAGCGGTGAGCGTTCTTGAGCTTGCTGCCTGGCTCTTCAGCACGGGTGTGCCCCTATTCCAGGGCTCCACTGAGCCTGGCCACTTCGCACGCGTGCTGCACCATTGCCCTTTGTGCGGTGAGCTCGCTGCTGGTGAGCAGGCCCTCCCATTGCTCCGCACTCGGGTTTTTATGTTTATGGAATCTGTAGTGATGCTTACATTCCCATGTTATGTGGTAAAGAGTTGGTATTTCTCCGCACCATGGGTAGGAGTTTCTGTATTGTGTCGGGTACATTTTACTTAGTATGTGTAGATTATAGAAAGTTCCGGTTTGTAGCCTTCTCCAGTCAGCTGCTTCCTGTTGTGTAAGTAGTGTGTGTGGCGGAGGATATTTGATTCTCTGCCCTCTATAATAGTTTAATATTTCCGCACACGTCGGCTCCACCGTTGTAGGGTTCTCGAGAGGCTCTATCTGTCCAGCTCGGTATGTGCTCTCGCGAACTAGACTGTCTGCTCTCACGTTCCCTTCTATCCCGGTATGGGCCGGTATCCAAAAAAGTTTGTGTTTCACTTTATTTACGATAAGGAATTGTACGGTAGCGGAGGGGGAAGAGGTCGCCATAGCGCTTGCAGCAACCGAAGGCTACCGAAGTAACAGATCACTAACCATATTAACAGACTCCAAAGCTGCATGCAGGCATTACATGCAGGGGAGAGTCTGTAAAGAGGCCCTGCGAATCCTCCTCGGAGCAGGACGAACTAGCTCAACTTTCCTTCTTCAACCGCGCGCTTTTGTTTTGCGCGGGAACAGTTGCGAGACAGCGAGCGCAGTGCAGGCATTCGCGCGTGCGTCTACTGACCACGTCGAGAAGCTGCAGTAGAGACAGGTCCAGGTCCACGCGCAGCGACAGCGACGAGTTGAAGGAAGGCCGCACCGCCGGGTCGTAGTTGGACATCAGGTAGCGGGTCAGCCGGTACTCCTGCTCGTCCGCCCGGCCGACGCTGCAACCTGCGCCCCGAGGTGGAACGGGGGGAAAAACGAGGGACACGTGTGAGAGCACTTCGGGTGGCGCGCCAGCTGGGCGTCGATTCACGGCGGCTTGTCGACGAAACAATACACGTCACGTACCTTTCCCACCTCGCACGTGGAATGATCATCGCTGCGCTGTTTATGCGTTTTAGCGAGCTTCGCAACGAAGACTTTAAGACTGCCAACCTTAGTGCGTGCGCAGCACTTGTAACTTACGTTTACCGTCGTACTAAATTTCGTTTTCTCTTAGGTGCGGTCAACTGAAACCGGCATTGTAATATTATGTTGAGTAAGGAAAAAGGTTTTCTCAAATTGGCTCTAAGGCACATTTAGTCGTAACTTTCTTCACAATTTTGTCTTTTTTTAGATTTTTTTTTTCGTTCCTGATATATTCTTGTAATAACAAGCGTGCTCTGTGGGAGGACTCCAATCACATGAATCATTTTACTCTTTTTGGTTGGGCACGTCAAACTGGAGCACTTCGTAGGGAGTGACAGACTGAAGGCATTCGATTAATTCCTGCCGCAGCAGTGAATAACCAAAGCCGACTCACAACCTCGCGACGCCATGTGACGCCACACCGGTATGACGCAAAAAAAAACAACAACAGCGACAACGCTTCACGCAGTATGTATGTATAAATTAAAATTAAATTATAGGGTTTTACGTGCCAAAACCACTTTCTGATTATGAGGCACGCCGTAGTGGAGGACTCCGGAAATTTCGACCACCTGGGGTTCTTTAACGTGCACCTAAATCTAAGTACATGGGTGTTTTCGCATTTCGCCCCCATCGAAATGCGGCCGCCGTGGCCGGGATTCGATCCCGCGACCTCGTGCTCAGCAGCCCAACACCATATCCGCTGAGCAACCACGGCGGGTGTATGTATGTATGTATGTATGTATGTATGTATGTATGTATGTATGTATGTATGTATGTATGTATGTATGTATGTATGTATGTATGTATGTATGTATGTATGTATGTATGTATGTATGTATGTATGTATGTATGTATGTATGTATGTATGTATGTATGTATGTATGTATGTATGTATGTATGTATGTATGTATGTATGTATGTATGTATGTATGTATGTATGTATGTATGTATGTATGTATGTATGTATGTATGTATGTATGTATGTATGTATGTATGTATGTATGTATGTATGTATGTATGTATGTATGTATGTATGTATGTATGTATGTATGTATCTATCTATCTATCTATCTATCTAATACGTTGTCGGGCCCTGCTGAGACGTCAGTGAGGGACTCTACTTTATTTCCAACTTTATGCATTATTACTGATAGAATAATATCTTCTGCAGATGTACATAATGTATGAAGTCATTTTTTAATATGATATTTTTCATTCCCCCCCCCCCCTTCATACAAGGTTCTTCTGCACAAACGCGATACTTCAAATGAGCAAGAGATCGGGTCTGATCTCTTGAAGTATCGCGTAGGCGGTCATCCACATGCGAGCAAAAAATCTGTGCCTTTCTATAAACTGCAGCATTCTTCGCCTTCGTTCCGAAGTTCAGCCACTGCCGGGAGAAGCAACCCGATACCGCAAAGAAAAGACCATTAGTGAAATAAAAAATCATGCATTCACGAAGTAGGCAAGTGAGTAAGCGATGTTTATCTAGGTTGGCTTGAAGCACTACTAAAGGAAAAGTGTGGGAGAAGTTGCCGAGAATAGCTCAATTTTCTTCATTTGTTTACCTTTTGGTTTGTCCGAATTTTTCTCTTGGGCATGCCATCATCTCGAACATGCCACCGATAACAGGTAAAAAAGTAAAGCTGTATACGGGCCGTTGCCTCCCTGTTTTTGCGAGTGGGTCTCGAGTTACACAAGCCGAATGTGCTCTCGAGTTCACTTTTCATAGCTGCCTCATTCGCAGAAGGAGTACTGTTTCAGAACTTTACTTTTATGTGACAAAAAAAAAAAGAAGCACAAAATGGAAAGGAAGGAATCACATTGCAGAACCTTTTTTTAGCGAGCTTTCTTTTTTTGTCTGGTTTCACTTAGCACGTCGCCAACTTCAGCGACTTCTGCGGCTCCTAACTCATGTGCTGCCAGAGCAATTTTTCCCAGCGTTCCCAACGCTCCCAATTTGATGCGATACTCCAGCAATTCAATGCAAACGAGGAGGAGGAGGAGGAACAGGTGGCGTTCAGGAGAAGGAAACTGCTTTCACTCACTTCTTCAGAAGTGTCCACCATCGAGTGCCAAATTCTCCGAACTGAACGACGGCAAAACGACGGTGATGGCGACGATGACGACAGCAGCGGCATAGCAACGACAGCGTTACGACGACAACGTCTCTTCGCCGATAACGAAGCGGAGATTGAGTGTGTGTAGATGACGACAGGTGCAAAGGAAAAAAAAAAACCGGAAATAGAAAATAGCTAAAAGAGGCAGGCCTCTAGCGCGGAAAATATCAGCAAAATCAATACGAGGACAATGAATCAAGCATCTAAGAAGACCGCTCCTGGCGCCAGTCTATCTTAAATTAAACATCACTTTCTGGAGCCACGCTTTCTGTGCCCGAAGAGTCGGCAAAGTTTTCAAGCCAGCAATGCGGCGCCGCTATTCTTTCTTTCTTTCTTTCTTTCTTTCTTTCTTTCTTTCTTTCTTTCTTTCTTTCTTTCTTTCTTTCTTTCTTTCTTTCTTTCTTTCTTTCTTTCTTTCTTTCTTTCTTTCTTTTGTCTCCGGCAGCAGTTACCTTGGGTTCATGAAACGAGATTTTCGCCTCAAACATTTCCCCCGCCTTGCTGCCGGATGGTAACATTTCTCGCGCCGCTCTTAGCTTCTTTTTCCGCGGGCGAAGCCGGCCCTTCTCTTCTTTGACGAGGGGACGTCTCGTTGTTTACACAGACAAGCATCGGTGGCGCGGGGCGAAGCAGCACTTCTTGTTTCCAGTCTGCCGATCCACTCCTGCCACTGAGCGCCGCGCTCAGCGAGGAAGCGTTAACTCTGCAGAAATCAGCGACGCGCGAAGTTTCTCTGCGGCTCTCCCACTTTCCCCGTTCGCGCGCTCGGCGCTGCCGCAGCCGTGTCGACGAGCAAAACAGACGCCGTAAGCCTAAAGCAACTGGAGGTTACCCTCGAAAGAAGGCATGCAAACGCTGTTAAAAAAAAATGCCGAATCCGTCTTCTTGCTGCAATATTTTTTTCTTCCTCCGGCGAAGTTGTGAAGAGCAACAGAAAAGAAACAAGAGCAATAAAAAAAATAAAAAAATAAAAAACCAGGCAGGAATTCTGCCGCAACAGAGCACAGGGGGAGCGAAATCAGCAAAAATATTCGCTTTATGAACTTTGGCCCCCCCCTTCCTCACCGCCTTTCCCGTGTTTCCCGGAAGCCCCGGGTCGAAAGGTTTCAGCTTAACACAGAGGGAGGTGCACGGTACCAAATTTTGCTGAGCTATCCGGGACTGGGCTCCTACGTTCTCTAAATCAGCGTTCTTGCGTTTTCTCTCCCTTTTTGCTCTTCGCGATCAGCTAGCGCCTCTCACGGGCGAATCTGGAAAGTGCGCGAGGAAAAGTGGCCAGCGGGCTCGCCACTTCGGAGCCGCGTTGTGGCGCCTCTATCGAAAACCTTTTAGGCAGGCTTCGTTCGAAAATTTCATCTAGATCCAGTGCTGTGTTAATGTTATACTTATCATAGGGGATGAAGAGAGGTTGGGAGAGGGGCACACTTTTTCCCCCCATCCTTACGGAATCGGGACCATCAGGAAGACTTTTCTTTGGACCTCATGCGCTCTGAACTCTGTGGCGAGCTGTCTTAAATTTAACGAAGCCAGCCTTCGTGGCGTGCGAAGTACGCCTGAAAGAAGGAAGAAAGAAGAGAAGGTTTTGAAGCCTGCTAATGGCAACCACTTAGCATAAAAACTTTTTGCCGTGTCAGGAGGGTTAGCTTTACGAAAAGCACAAGACAAAACAAAGTCTGCGCTTGAGGCTTTAGCAGCCTTGTCCTCTTCGTTTTCGTTTCGGAAATATATAGTGGGGATCTAGAAAGTGAGGGCTCAAGAGCAAGGAAGAAAAAAATCAGAAAGCGAAATGCAGAATTTGTGGATATAATAAGGTGATCGCAAGAGCTTTTCAATATTTTGTTTTGCTGCCGAGAAGCCTACTTAAGGTTTCACCTAAACGACACGTGGTTACTCTAAATTAGTTAGAGTGGCCGCCGAAGTATTACTTTAATATTTATTCGCCGAAGTAAGGCGCCCATTCCAGTTGACGTACACTCGCGGAGATCTCGCGTGAGCCATAGTTACGCCATGCTTCGTGCAACGAGCATGGCATTGCCGCAGGGGTCGAACAGGTAACTACTACAGTAAGCAACGCGCGCACTCTCGTGGTTACCTCAAATTATTATTCCCATTGTTTTATTTTGATTTTCTGATATAGACCATAGGTATCAATAGAAAACAGCCCTCACAGACAATACGTTTTCAGTAAACCAACCAAACAAACGAGCAAACAAACATGAAAGTAAGAGCACAAGCGACAACAAGAGAAAATAATTAAAGAGAGAAAGACTGAGAGCTAAATGATCTTTGCATGAAAGTGCGAATGCGAATTATATAAAAAAAAGTATTGTGGCGCAATTTAGTGCAGTTTTGACGAATGATGATAGTTCCCTCCGACATTTCGATGCACAGCTTTGTGCAATTTTTCTCCTTCTGTCTTTCTTGTTCTTGTAGTGAATAAACACATGACGCACGAGACGCTTCAAACAGCATGACACAAATCGAGACGAACACTAACTACAGGTTGCAACTGCACGCAATATTTTGTGTGATCATACACCTCGGGTGCACATACGACAAACTTGAGGCTTCAGACAAGAGGCTTCACGAACACGTGCAAGGAGTAAGTTACACTGCCACTGCGATCGAAAGAAAGGAAACAAACACCCCTGCAAAGTGAGAGCTGCGCCGTTTAAATGTATTTCGTTATCATCACAACAGTCATCATCACCTCAATGTGCTCGTGTACCGCTTTTGTTTCAGAAGAAGAACATGGCCTCGATGGACCCGGCTGCTTCCGCATCGGCCAAGCAACAGAATGCGGCGCAGGCCAATCTGCGGGTGCTGTCCAGCGAGTTGTCCTCTGCCGGCGTTTTCCAGGATCGCCAGCCATGGGAAGGAAGGCGCCGCGACCGCTGCTACGGGCTGTTCGCGCTTTTCATTGCCCTGGCGGTGCTGCTCTGGGCGCTGCTAAGCCTAAAGGCCGACCGCACCGGCACGGCCTTGCATTCCGATCAGGATTTCTGCTGTTATCGCCTCCTGACCACCCTAGCAGAGGTAGGTGTACCCGTGGGTGCGCGCTGCTTGATCCAGACCTGTGCCACAAGCATATTCGCGCCAGGAGTGGACGATCGGCACGCTAGCCTTTCAGTTCGACCGTTAATACTTGTGTACAAATAATTTTTACAGCGATAACTGTTACGGCCTCTGCTGCAACACATATCTACATATGCCGTTGTCCTATCTGGTCCAGACCAACTAGGACAACGCCGGGCTTAACATATTGTGCCACTATAAGCTAGTGAAGACATTAGGAACAAGGCGACCGTGTAACAGCGGCGGCTGTGAGAAAAGACTTGTGAAAGGAATCGCTTTCTTCCCCTTGACTGCAGACTCACTTCTGCCGAAATAGTTTCTGGCGCTGAGATGCATGTTGACAGCAAGGGAATTCACTGATGAAACGTATTGATTCGAAGCATATTCGCCGTAAACTACATTCCTTCGCTCATGGTCGCCTTCACACTGCAATGCATTGTTATTTAGTATGTTAGGTTCACAGGAACCTAAAGATACTTGTAAACCATATAAAACAGCTAGTCTTGCTTCGGCCATGTCATGTCCTGCCAGTCATGCGGAATACGCAGGTTCACCTCGAATTACCGGAGCTAAGTAGCATTGTACTTAGGAAAGCCATGTAAGAACAATTCCCTTAGGCCACGTATAAAAGACTTCAGACGTCCACTATGACGACGGCAGTCGCAGCGGACGCTGCATGAAATGTGTTCCTCCTACCCAAAATTCAATTCTTTTGTTATTGGAAGCACGTGCGTGTTACTGTCTTCCTGCTGTTGTCAACAATCACTTCATTTCCTTAAATCCATGCGCATGTTGTTGTTGGTACTCCTTTGACGCACCAGCATACTCAAGCGTACAGCTTGGCTTGTTATACGCAGAACGAACACTTCTCTGCACGCAGGTGTCCAACATGAGTGTGGCGCCTTGCAGCTCGTTCCACAACTTCGCCTGCTTCCGACGAGCCGGCATCGAACGCTTGGACATCACCATGAAGAACCTTCTGAGCGAAGTCGTGTCTCCCGTTCTTCGCGGCACCGCCAGGGAGCCCGTATCCGAAGTGTTGCGTCTTTTCCACGCCAGCTGTTCTCGGACTGCCGTCGACACCGGGTTGATGTTGCCCGAAGCAGTGCGCAACTTTATTAGTACCCTTCGACTGCGAGTGCCGTTGCCGCAGGCCGACGTGCTGGCACTTGTGGGAGCTATGCAGCTCCGGTACGGCATCGCAGTTGCAGTGAATGCCACATTCACTGTGGAACTGAGCGGGAAGCCAGCCATCCTGAACCTGACAGCGCTTGTTCTGAACAGCGTGAAGGAGTACAATGCCGAGCTTGTCCTACAGGTGACGAACCGTCTGTTGAACACCACCACGACATTGAAGGAACTGATTGATCTGCACACAGACCTTGTTAGGAGGTCAAACCTCTGGTCTTCAGCCAGCATAGACTGGGACGTTCGCCGCCGCCGCTCTGGGAGACAGCAGGTGCTGGACTCTGACACTCTCTTAGGTAACTGGAAGCCTTTTCTAACTTCAGCCGGCGTTCTGGAGCGAAGAAGCCCTGTCACGATCCATGCTAGCAACGGCGCCATACGCGTCCTGGAAGCGCTAATTGCACCGGAGCGCTGTTCCGCGGCCATCGCGTACGTCGTGCTCCGGGCGATGGAGGGTCTGTACGAGATGGAGTTCCTTACGGCGGCCCACCCGCCTGAATCTTCGGCCAACGGACAGTACTGCGATGACAAGACGGAGTCCCTGCGGGCCTTATGGGCCCTGGCCACGTCTGAACGCATAAAATCGTCGCGCCGGAACGTCTATCTCTCGCAGGTAATCTGACTTCATAGACGCGGTGGCAGAAGCGGCAGCGCTGAGTTGCACAAAGTGCACCTATAGACGATGGACGATGGTATGGACAATGCGCCCTTTCATCGCGTGTTGGTTTTGCGATACGATTTCATCCATTATTTTTGGCCACTCGTATGCAGTGCTACTCGCGTTGCTATTTTAAGAGGAAGCTCGGGGCCAGCTCCAATGTCCGTATTCAAATGCATGTAAAAGGCAGGAATGTTTTCGCGAGATAACCACTTGACTTCCTTGAATGGAATTTGTTGCGTTTGAGGGAAAAAACTAAGTTCCAGTGACTGCAGGAAGCGAAATTTTGACTTAGTGCCTGGAAGCTTTTTACAAAGAACTGCCGGAAATTGGTAAGTTGCAAATAAATTGAAGCGCGAAATTTAGAAGTCGGTAACACTGCACCAAAAATATACCGTATAGTTCTGTAACCCGCATCTGTTAGAGCATCTAAAGTGGACAAATTTGATGTATGCGCTTACAGCTTAAGTGAACTTTATTAGAATGTTTACGAGCTTTTTGAAGAAGGCCTACTCACAAACTAGTGGTAAATTCCAGAGGGCTCTAATTACATCACTTTTGTCCACTTTAGATATTCCTTAAAATACGGTTTAGCGAATTGATATCCTTTTTTCATTGCTGAGTTAGAATTGTAAACGGCATAGTTTTGTTTTTTGAAACCTCATGTTTAAGCGATGTTTATAAAACAGTTGACGAACTAAGTATAAAATTTGCTTCATAGTCACTTGAATTTATTTATAAAAATGCAATAAACCTAATGAAATTCGGTGCAGCGGTTGCGGAGAAAAAAGAGTTTCTTCGTTCCGCTGTATTAAAACAGGTGCCCCGAACCAAAACTTCCTGCTATAAAGAGAGTTACACAATTGACGGTAAATGAGAATATTCTTGCACGAAGCGACACTTAGCAGGCATAGACAGGAACGGCACTTTGTATTGTTTGTGCACAGCTCTCGAGGTCACTTCTTTCCCGAAAAGGTGTTCCTATTTTCTGTCACGCAACAACTAAGCCCAACGGCATTTCTTTAGACAATTTACATTCGCGAGCTACGGTTGAAGTGGCTGTATCGAACACGTCTTCAAAGACCGTTAGGTTATCCTAGCGGCTAGCTTTCAGTCTGCCATGAAACCCTCTCATCGCGAGCAGTCGGAGGTAGTAGAAGCCGCGCAGCAGCCCGTAACATGAGAGCGTGTTGCGTGGATTCTCTACGGCAACGAAGTGCAAGTTTAGCGGCAGCGTAGATAATTCAGGTGCAAGTTCCTCTTTTATTTTTCTTTCGCGTCATTTCAATACTTGACCGCCTCTACTTGCTGCCTTTTGAGACGAATAAGGTTTGGTGCAGAAAACCAATAAATCTATCGCCCATTATAGCAGAATAACGTTTCTGGCTCTGCGAGCATTCATTACTAAGTCATTAACATAAATTGCAGCTTACGTTCGCCATGATGGTCTGTTCAAGATTATGATCTGTATACAAGCCGGTAAAGAGTTGTGAAATGAATACCAGACGCCGAAATCACGATGTTTCTTCCGGTTTACTATTTGTTGGCCACCTAAGCCATTGTTAGCTACCGGTGCCTGTTCTTATGAACCAGACTATAGTACTCCTTTGCTGCGGGTCCAGCTTTGTATACTTAGGACGTTCTCAGTTTTTCTAAATCCACTCTTCCATAACGTCGTCTCCGAGACACTTCATCCAAGTTGCCGGCACTCACCTGTAGATTGTTCATCAATACACTAAAGAAGCCCAAGCAAGACAACCGAGAAAGAGAGAGCACACCCTGACCCGTCGTAGCCTGGCATCGCTCTATTGACTTATTTGCGTAGTTTCAACTTAACACTCCACAGCTTTGCGTTGCGGAACGATTGTATTATAGTGCACGTCGACAAACTAGAGTCGTTTATTTTTTTTTTCAGGTATTCAGCCTTATGGTAGCGGTCGTCATCGACCAGACAAAGAAGTTGCTGGGCGACAACAGAGGCAGCCTCAAGCTGAAGCACATGCTGCAAGACCTGAAACTGCGCTCTTTCCACGAGGCCCTGGACGGATTGTCGGCGGACAAGGAAAACGTACCGGAAATGACGTCCGTCTACTGGAGCAACGTCCTCGCCGTCAGGAGTCACGCGCAGCGGCTCGCGCTTAAGCGCGCGTCCCTCGACGCCGGCACCTGGTGGACCCTGGAGCGCGGACTGCGGGACGCGAGCGCGACGGTGCGCGGCGGCGAACTGTTCGTGTCCGGCGCCCTGTACTCGATGCTGCCCCGGAGAAACGACACGGACGCCTTCGTGAACGTCGCGTTGGTCGGCGCGCAAGTCGCCAACGCCATCTGGCGGGAAGTCTTCTCGCTGGACGGCGTCAGCCACGGAAGTCGCGAGTCCCTGAGACGCTTCAAGACGTGCGCCGTCAACCGGCTGGGCGAGAAGGCGACCGGTCTTGAGTACGCGCTGCTCTCGATACAGTCTGCTGCCGAAGGGGCGAAGAGTTCCGGGTGGCACGACAGGGTCGTGCCCTGGGGCAGTGCCAGGGTTTCGGCGAGCCAGGTGTTTTACATGGCTTATTTCGTGAGCAACGTGTGCTCGTTTCGACGCCGGGCGATGGGGCGCGACGACGCTCTGCGCCTCGGACACTGGTACATGCGGCGCGTGCCGGATTTTGTTCAGGCCTTCGAGTGCAAAGCTCTCGCGCCGCTGGTGAATGACACGTGCTCCCTGGCGGGAGCGCGCATCTAGCGCCTGTCTGTGGTGCCCGCATCGTTCAGCGCAAAACTATTGCATCATATATGCCGATGGAGTATTACCGTCACCGTTTTTCTTTTTTCTTTACAGTTTAGAACAGTGGACTAACGAATTCGCCTTGTTATTTTCCCGTATATCCGGATGCGTATCAATGTGCACGTTCACTTGTTTACATGCTGCGAGAACATGAAAAAAAGAAAGACATGTCCGGATGGTTGGTTGTTAGTTACAGTTCAGGTTCGAAGCACGACACATGACAGGCGACCTATACAGGCGAGGCAGATTTTGTTTGGTAAATATGTTTTACCAGCATACTATAATCTCGCGCTGCGCCACGCTTCTGTATTGTGCAGCCCTTTTGAGCGTGATTTCGCTTTGTGGTCTCACTGCAAAGGCGGAGCTAATGTAAAGCTCGGTCTTGGTGGCACGTATCGAATAACGCTAACATTAGTCACCCGTACGAATTTGAGCGCGTTCACTTCGAGCTATATTGCGTCGAAGTGCAGGAATGCTAATTTTATGTTGGAAAGAAAACCCCCGCACATGTTTATTGACTAGCCTATAAAAGAAGTAACAGGAAAGCTATGTCTCGGTTTCTCCCTGGATTTTCTTATTATGCTACCCTATAGAAGTTGGACGCGCAAAGCTAAGGTTTTTGTTACGAAACACTGTTTTGGCGTCATTGTTTCGTTTTTTCACTGATGTTCTCCCGTATTTGAAGCAATAATTTTTGTTCGTGTACAGGACGCTGCTCTGAAATTTCACCTGCGCGTTGTGGCAATACACCGCTAACCAAGAGCGTGACATTATACACATTTACCGTTTAAGTGTAGCCATGGGCACCGGGACCATGACAGTAATTAAACATTGACTTATCTGGAGAGTACAGTGTTGAGCAATTTTCCAAGGACCACTTGGAACAGTGACGGACTCTGCGAGGGGAAAACGACGAAGTGAATAAGCGTAATTAAAAACGTCCTTGTTTCTTCAACAGCCACTCCCGAAAGTGGAGGAAAGCATGCTTTCGCTTCGGCTCGTCGAGTGGGCAAGGACTTTACTTACTCTCTGTCGAAACAACGTCTTGAAAGGGCAGCCGAAGACGCCCGAAGATACGAAGTGCGACCGGGCTCTTCAACGATAAGACGAGAAGCTCTCCGCTTGGACAAGACCCCAGGCACTTTCGGGAGTCGCATGGACTAAAACAAACAGACGAGGCAAGAACGAAGGATGGCGAGGCTTTTCAACTGCGTTTTCTCGTCCCATGTTTGTTCCACACGACTCCCCCTCCGAGCGCACTTCGTCCACATTTCGGGGGAACGCGATAGCAGCCGGCAGCGCTACAAGCAGAAGGCGGGGCCCGTAGCAGCACGCTCGATGTTGTCTCCGTGCTTCTCCACATGTGCACTGGCTCGAAGGAACTCCCGCCGCGTTGAGGGGGGCCATCATTCGCTACGCGACAAGATATAGTCCCTCATTCGCGCCTTCCTGCAACCGTGCTTTCTTAGCGGCTTATACACCTGAGGTCATTGCTGTAGACTCGTTTCCTGGAGAGCGTATACATCGCGACAGACGTCCAAAGTTAGGCACAGTTAAAGCTAGCCAAGCGACGGCATGTTGAAAACTGCGCCCGATTGTTTGTATTGGTGAGACCAGTGCCGCAGCCCTTGTTTCACTGCACGGAACTGGCCGACGCACGAGCGTACGATGGGGTGGTGGCTAACGCACGAACCCGACTTGCTTTCGTTTTTCTTTTTAGCGCATCGCTTCCTCTTCTGTTGTCTTCTTTAGCCTGGATTGTACGGCGGCGCGGCGAGCAGGAACAGTGGAGGAAGGCGTCGCGTCTTCTATGAAAAAGCGATCTTGCGAGCCCCGCAGCTCCCCGGGGTGATCCATCTTTGAGCGGAGCGAAACAAAAGCCGAACGAGTGGCGACGCAGCTTCGAGAGGCGCGTCGCTATCGTCCAGTGAAAACACGGCGAAAGAAAAGCGTGAAAAATGAAAGAGGAAGAAAAAAAGGACAGAACGTAGAGGACGTTGCGAAAGCACCAGCGAAGCCACCAAATTCTCACTGTCCGGCAGGAACGAGACGACTCGGTGTGGTCTCTGAGCTCCTCTTGAACGTGCCGCGCGCACAAGTCCGCCCCTCGCAGTTACGCCCGAAAGAAGGACGTGGCTGAACTGCTCGATCAGTTGGTGACGATGGGAGAGAGAGAGAGAGAGTCAAATAGATATAGATAGATAGATAGATAGATAGATACATAGATAGATAGATAGATAGATAGATAGATAGATAGATAGATAGATAGATAGATAGATAGATAGATAGATAGATAGATAGATAGATAGACGGAGGGATAGATAAGTAGAGAGAGAGAGAGAGAGAGAGAGAGAGAGAGAGAGAGAGAGAGAGAGAGAGAGAGAGAGAGAGAGAGAGAGAGAGAGAGTCACCCCTTGCTCTAGCGCTGCGCAAACGAATAGCCGAAATGTTCCCATACTGGTGATCACGTACGAAGCCTTGTTTAATGCACTGGCACGCTATTCGCCTGTATATTTATTAAATAGTGCTTACAGCGCTGCGTATCACCTGCTCATGGCGCGGTTTCGACCTTTTTCACGCTCATGTGCCCGTCATTACGGTCGCACCTGTTGGCTGCGACAACCTATTTCGCGGTTGACGGTCGAGGCACACTTCAACAAGCTTCGAGTGGCGGAACAGCGCATGCACAAGGACGCCCCTGGTGGACGATTCTGCCTATATTAGGAGCAGCGCCTCAGCTGAATCTTCAGTTCGGCAGCGGTGCACCACAGAGCAACGACTAATTCCTGTATCTTCTGCAGCTTTCGGCACGTGCCCATCTACCGAGCAAGGCATTACTTCATCGCTGGTCTGGTGCTATCAGCGGCCGTCAGCGGAAAACTGCAAGCATTACAAGCTTCGAGTGGCGGAACAGCGCATGCACAAGGACGCCCCTGGTGGACGATTCTGCCTATATTAGGAGCAGCGCCTCAGCTGAATCTTCAGTTCGGCAGCGGTGCACCACAGAGCAACGACTAATTCCTGTATCTTCTGCAGGTGAGCAATATAATTTTCTATTGTATAAAGCCCGAAATCTTGATTGTGCACTGCTGCCGAATACAGCAAACATTGTATTTGACACTGCCATTGCTTTTGTTGGGTACTTCTGTAAGGCACTTGCTGTACTTAAACGTAAATGAGTAAGGACGTGAAAGATATTGCCAAGGCGCTTGAGGACCTGAGGCGAGAACTAAGGACAGATCTCAGATCATTGAAAGAAAGTGTGAAAAACTGCAACGATACCTGTGATGGTGTTAATGAAATCATAAGTGAAATGAAAGAACTTAGAAAGGAAGTCCAAAGTCTTTCAAAGAAAAACAAAGAACTGGAAGCTGAAAACTGCAGATTGAGTGAAAGGATAGATCAATTAGAACAGTATCAAAGGATGAACAACTTGGAAATAAAAGGAGTGCCTGAGAAAGGTGACGTTGTCGATGTTGTGAGGAGGATCGGGAGTACTCTGAATGAACCGATTGCTGAATCGGACATTGACATCTGCCATCGTGTGCCCACATCAAACTCCTCCGAAAAAAACATTGTTGTCCGTTTTGTACAACGCACAAAACGGGACAAAATTCTGCAAAAAGCAAGAAAGCAGAGAATGACTACAAAAGATCTTGATTATGGTGGAGATGGCACACCCATCTATGTGAACGAGCATCTGACCCGCTCAAATAAGATAATTCTGGGTGCTGCGATCGCTCAGAAAAAAGTAGCAGGATGGAAGTTTGTGTGGGTGACTGGCGGGAAAATTTTTGCCCGTAAGGACGAGCGAACCACAAGCCACAGAATTAGCAGCGTTGCTGACATAGAGCAGATAATTGTATAAAAAAACTGTACAAGCTGTACAGTGCAAAACAGCTCAAATGGAAGACATACCACAGGAATGCCACTATTATGAATGTGATCATTTTAATGAAAAATACAAAAAAGGCGAAAGAAAGTTTTCAGCAATTCATCTAAATATGAGAAGCCTTAAAAATAAGATTCAAGATCTTGAAATGTTTCTGCAGTCACTTAGCTTAAAATTTACCGTTATAGTACTCACGGAAACTTGGCTGTCAGATGAAATCGAACCCCCTTACCTTCAAGGTTACAAATGGGGAAAGCATAAGTAGAAAAAACAAAAGAGGTGGTGGGATAGCCGTTTACTTAAAAGATAATTTACCGCACAAGGTATTGGACAGCATGTGCAGAATGGATGAAAATGTCGAGAGCTTATCGGTGAAAGTGCTTAACACCATTGTCTGCGCCGTGTACAGGCCACCTTCTGGCTGCGTATCTGAATTCATGTCATTTTTTGAAAATTCACTTAGCTCTTTTAGCTCGGCGAATGCGCCGTTTATGGTCCTTGGAGGTATAAATATTGACACAATATCCGGTAATTTTCATGCTAACACATTTCGAGACGCTGTTCACCAGTACGCGTGCGACAATGTGATAACACTGCCCACTAGGGTGACCGTTGACACGGCCACATCCCTTGACATCTGCGTCACAAACATAGATAGCGATGATCTTTCCGCTGGTGTAATCTTGAATGACATCAGCGATCACCTGCCCGTGTTTTGCCTAACAAATGCATCCTACAAGGAACACCATAATGATGAAGGAAACCTCTTGCTCCGCACGGTAAACGAAACTACGCTAAACATGTTCAGCTGCCTTATCAACCAAGAAAGCTGGCAGGCCGTTTATGATGAGCCTAACCCCAGAACTGCGTACAAGATCTTCTTGGATAAATTTAAACAGTGCTACAATACAGCCTTCCCTCTGCGAAAGCAGAAACAAAGAAATAAAGTGAGAAAACCATGGATAACTGCGGACTTATACAAACGAATACGTAAAAAAAAATAATTTGTACCACAGTTTCATTAGCTCTCGAAATTGTGACATATTGACTGAGTTTAAAAAATTCAGAAATAAATTAAACTTCGATTTGAAAAAGGCAAGGGATGATTATTACGAAAGAAAATTTTACACAATTCAAAACGATCAACGTAGACTGTGGAATACAGTGAACGATATAACCGGACGAGGGCGGAAAACGCATATCGTGAATGAAATTGAAATCGATAATGCCAGTGTAGTTGGGCAACAGCTTGTTAATGAAATGAATCGACACTTTGTTAGCACAGGAGTATATAGTGGACAAGACTTGGAAGCGGATATTTTCATGACTGCAGGGCAGGTTGATTCCATAATGCTTACACCAGCGACTCCTACCGAAATTGAAGCAATTATCATGACCCTAGAAAACAAAGCTGCAGGCGGGGAAGACGAAATAAAGGCCTTACCTGTCAAGTATGTCGCTCATCTTATAAGTCCTGTATTAACCTATATAATAAATGAGATGCTTACACGCGGCGAGTTCCCAGATGAATTAAAAATAGCTAAGGTCACCCCTGTCTACAAGGGTGGCGATGAGAAAAAGCTTACCAACTACAGGCCGATATCTGTTTTGCCAGTGTTTTCCAAGATATTTGAGCGCGTTATTAATGATAGGCTTACGCCTTTTTTTCATAAACACAAAATAATCACGAAGTCGCAGTATGGCTTTCAAAAGGATAAGTCTGCAGAACTAGCTTTAACAAACATAAAGGACAAAATAATTGAAAATATTGAGAACAAACTGCTCACTCTGGGGATTTTCTTGGATTTAAAAAAAGCATTTGACACTGTGCAGCACGATATCCTCTTAAAGAAGCTTGCTGCGTATGGTGTTCGAGGAGTAGCACAGAATTTAATTACATCATATCTCTCAAATCGGTATCAGTATGTATGCGTCGACAATCTGGTATCGCAAAAATTGAAAGTCGAATATGGCGTTCCTCAAGGATCAATCTTAGGACCCCTCTTATTTCTTGTATACATAAATGATATAACGTCGATACCAAACTCCCCTGAAATAATAATGTATGCTGACGACACTAATATCTTCTTTACTGGCACTACAAAAGAGGTCATAGAATCATCAGCTAACAGTTACCTCTTACACCTCTCCAGGTGGCTTAAAAGCAACCGGCTGAGTTTAAACACAAGCAAAACCAAATATATAATTTTTAAGCCAGCAAATAAAAGAGACCCCTATTGTGTTCATCTGCACTTTGAGGACACGTTACTGGAACAAGTTACAGAGCAAAAGTTCTTGGGCTTATGGTTTACAGAGGACCTTACTTGGAATACTCATGTTGACAAATTAAAAAGTGAGCTATCTCGAGTTACTGGCTGCATGTATAAAATACAAAATATACTACCCACCTGGTTGAAACAAACATTATATTACTCACTTTTCTATTCAAAACTCAGTTATGGCATTTTAGTCTGGGGAACTACGACAGCTTCAAACTACAACAAACTAATCCTTGTACAAAAGAAAATATTGAGAATGTGTGAAAACTATGTGGGTGACAAACGAGGACTCCGAACAAAACCGCTCTTCATTAAATATAGCATGCTTAAAGCAGATCAAGTTTATTATTTCAAACTACTCCAGTGGATATATAAAAATAGGCTGCACACAATACCTGTCGACAGTTGCGCCTCATACCCAATACGTAAACCACACTATGTAAAGCCCGCCACAAGAACTAATTACGGAAAGCAAACATTGAATTATCAAACGATTAATATATTAAACAGTAATCACTTTAACGTACAATACACACAATCCTTCCACAGCTTCAAAAATGACTGTAAAAACCTATTAGTGGGCAGTGACATTGCATTTTCATTTTGAATAACTTGTGCTCATCCCTGATAACACATGTAACCTCAGTTATGTTACAGATTTTTTTCAGCGCTTGTAACTCATGTTTGCCATTGTTTCGGCATTTACATTGTGTATCAGTCTAAACCTTCGTTTTTTTTTCTTCTGAAATGTTTCTATGTACTGATCTACTTACTGTATGTGCTATTTATTTTCGAGCAAGTGATTGTATGGTTTTATCTTCTTTGTTGACTTCTGGTGTAAGCCAATATTATTGTTGTGTAATACTTATCGCGTATGTATCTTCTGCTTTTTTCGAAATCTATCCCGTTGAATCAAAAGTAATGCTTTGGAGACATGTGTTCTGAATCATTGAATTTTTCGTTGCTGTGTGCTGTAAAAGATATGTTCGACAAATATGTATGTGAATGATATGTCATGCTGCCTTGAACTGTAGGGGCGCAGAGGCTCTGTCAGGCATTTTGCCTTTACCTCTGCCCCCTACGCGGAGAGAATCCGTGAAACAAACAATAAAGAAAGAAAGAAAGAAATTTGTCTCCACGTATCCTTGTGCCCGTTACTTATCGCTAGCAACCGTTTGTTGTAATAAAGAGTACGCGCTGCGCTGTTCTTTTTTCCAGTCGGTTCTGATAGTACAAGCTGCACAGGAAAAAAGTTACGCCTCAAAACGTAGCAGAACACAAACTCGACTTTATGACCGGGAATCACCTCCGTGAAGTTCGAACGACGCCTCCTAGCGGCGCGAACTGCGGTTGACGTCAAGTAGCGGAATGTGTTGCCGCATCGCGGCAGACTCCTTTGGGGAGTATAACGTGCTTTTAACCATTGGGCTTCGAAACCACGTGAGTTGGCAACTTTGTCGCTGCGATGAACAATGTATTCCAAGTTAAGCCACGGTTCTTTGATGGTTTATTGAAGGACCCTGGTTAGGTTATCACAAATTTTGTTTGAAGCCGTTATGCGGGATTTAAATTATCCTTTTAGAACGCTTTGTCCACGATAAACAAAAGCTAGGTACTATACGCTAAGGTAACATTATTAAGTAATTTCTTTATTTTAACGTTTAGAGCCTACATTAATACTGAGAACTGGAAGCCAGTTGCATCCTAAAGCAATGTTCATTTTGTTTGTAAACTTCTACAAGGCTCGTCGTCTAAGCTATTTGTCAAAAACATGTTCCTCAGTGCGTTTGACGCGGTATTTTAAAGCTAGAATGTCGACGCCAGGGACGCGCGAAGATGCTTGTTGTTGCTACGTTTTTTTTCAAGTTTGCTTAACTCAAATAAAATAACATTCACATTTAACTCTATTGTACATTGCCTCCTGCCAAACATCTGGCTCACAATATGACGAAACAAAGAAGAGAAGCAATCTTAGGCAAAGTAACACGTAGGCAGATCAATCGGAGTGTCAAGCTATGCTTAGAATGGAGGAACACCGTTTGCCCCGCGTTGATTGGGTGAAGGCGAAAACGAAATAAAGCTAGCCGTGCGTACACGTGCTCATGGGAGCTTGTTGAAGGTCAGTTCGTTACAGTACTGAGTTCTGAATGATCGAAGGGAGATTAAAAGGTCTGGAACTGGCCCCTCTGGACTTAAAATACCAAGCTGTCTTTGGGAACACGTGTGGATCAAGAAGCGCGCAAGACAAGTAGGTCACTCTAAAAAAAAGAAAAAAAAAAGTGAAGCGAGAGACGGATCATGTCGACAGAAAATGTTAAGCCCAGAAGGTAAATGAGAGTCAGAGATAAGATGGAAAGGAGACAGTAGTCGTAGTCTTTTCATACGAATTAGTAGGTTCAGTTTTTTTGTTCTCCGGTTTTGATTAATCTGAAGGCAAAGTCAGGAAATCAATCTATGCTTTGAAGGAGACCGCGTGGCGAAAGTGCGTTTTGCTGAAGCATTACGTTGGCTCTGTGCTTTTGTCAAAGCCGAAAGCAAAAAAAAAAAGATAATAGAGAAGCAATTTGAGAGTACGATGCCAGTCGTTGGCGACGATCAGTAGTGAAATGTGCTTTCATTGAACGCGCGCGTCTAAATTATTAGTTTTTATTTCAAATTTCAACTGAATGCCTCGTAAGAATGACTCCCCTTCAAAGGAAAGAATGGGAAAACTATATCGTTTCAGTTCAAAGAAAATCTGACTTCGTTCTTTTATTTCAAGTGAAGGTAGCAACTAAATGACCAGAACACCCACTCAAGAAAAGCATGTTCTTTAAGTAAATGGGCACGTGGAGGTTTTCTTCTTTGAACATTTATAGTGGTGAATAGCTTAAAGAACAAAGAAAAATAAACAGGAAGAGACGGAACGTAATTGTCTGACTAGTGCCCGCCATAATCGTATCGTGTTAATTGAAAAGTACGCTCATTTTGTGCTTTTCTACAACCGCGGAAAAGAAACCGAACAATGAGCTGTCTGACCTAAAGGAAGAAGAAGAAAATAAATGAACACAGCAAGCACATAATTTTTTTCTTGCCATTTAAATGGAAGAAATGGAATATTTCGATCATCTCCATTGCTCCACATTAGTCTCCATAGCAGTAACCAGGCTCACTTTCGTTGATTCACGTTGCTAATTTTTGTTTTTCAGTTCTACACACAAGTACAAAACACATTGAAAACGAAAATGTGTATGGGAGGAACTGCGCTAGTATGCTTTCTTGCTTTCTTTAATGCAGAGAAGCTCGGTCTTTGTATAGGGTACAAGGTGAAGACGTTTTCGCAGCTTCTTGCACGTTGATTAACGCATATAGCAAGTGGCGGAGATAATAGGTGGCGCTACACACGCCAGTGACGTCAGGATTCATTTCGCTCGATTCTATTCCTTTCTTATCAATGACCACCCGAGACCAACCAGTCATGTTTAGTCGGGATCTGATTATGAGGCGCGCCGTAATTAGGGATTCTGGATTAACGATGACAGCCTGTTGTTTTTTAACGTGCGTGCACCTCAATCTAAGCACGCGGGTGTTTTGAATTTCGCTCCCATAGAAATGCGGCTGCCACGGCCGGGGCCAAAATCGCGACTTCAAGCTAATGCAGCGCGACGTCATAGGCACTGGGCTACCGCTGCAGGTAATAAGAAAGAGAGAGAGAGAGAGCGAAAGAAAATAACATATGCCAAGTGGAAGTTTATCAAATAAACGTTCATCTTCCACCAACCGACACGCTGTGGATGGCGCTGAATATTCTTGCCAATTTAATATAATCATCAAACTGCGTTCGGCGCACACTCGCTTAGAGTGACCGGGTTTTAGACCTCTCATTTAGGCTCGTTAATGTTCGTTAGAGCAGAGTTTTTAGGGATCACGGCACCTGAATGCAGCAGGCCGACACGCAGGCACGCCTTGCAGCTTCGCTCTTTATGCTGCGTGCATTCTCCACTGAAAATGTTCAGCCAAGCCCGAGGGACCGGTATCCTCCCCCTCGCGACCTTCCCATTTTCCCCCGCGCGCGCGGTGGGTCTGGCTAATTCCCCTCACGTTAAAGCTTCATCGAAGGCAGCAGCAGCAACTGCGAACGTTGGATGCCGCGAAGCCCGGATCTATGCGCACGAGAAGCCAGACTAGCGCCTGTCGCAAACAAAGCCCCACTTTGCCGACATGGGAACAGCAGTTATTTAGACTTGGGAGTGGTGAGATGAGAAGAAGAAGAAGAAAAAAAGGCAGAGGAAAAGTTGTTCGCCAGGCTGCGCAAACCCACCTATACTGCTCGTAGTCGGTCGTTATTAAAAGACTACGGCAGCACTCAACACCGTCCTGTAAATAGTTAACGCGAGCTTAGATGCGCGCCAGGACCAGGTGTTGGCAAGCGTCTATTAAATATAATGCGTCTGGTGGCGCGCCGTCTAAAATAATGTTGTCGACTATGCAGGAGTGTTGTGGTATAAAAGGCTAATGGCTCCTTGCATAAAAAAAGAAAGAGAGAAAAAAAGAAACAACGCTCGTCAAAGAAGATTATGCAGAGGTCGTTAGCGGGTAGAGATCCACCATGCAAATACGGCGATAAAAGAAATTGAGCGGTGCGTACAGGTAAACAATTTGGATTTTTTGAGAACTCGAAGCTAGCGGAGGATTAGCAGGTGTTCGTGATGCGCTTAGTTGCTTACAGTTGAAGCAGGAAGCGATAGTAGGCGGTGGGGCGCTGCAAAGAGGTAGAGCGCAAAATGCGGGTAGTGGAAGGTCCACGAAAATTATTTAGCCATCGTTGGGCCAGTTTTGAGATCTTAGAGTGGCACGTTGACTTGCAGTAACGATTAGAGCTTTTTAGGAAAGGAAGTGTAACCAGGGCTGTTCATAGTCGCAGTGCAGAACAACGAGATGGTCTCCGTCCTCTCCTATTCTTTCTACCGCGAATTTTCTATAGGAACGTACCTGAAGCGAGAAACGCGTGGCAGAGCTTTAAATAGTATAAAGGAGTATCTTGTTTTCTATTAGAATTTTTTATGAAGAGTAATAGAAGTAACGTAGAAACATATCAAATTAACGTGCTCCTCGGTAAGTTGTTAAGAGCGAAAGGAAACGCAAAAAGCAACATGGCATTCACAACTGCGATGGCTTATAACAGCATCAAAGAAATACCAGTGCCAGGTGCAGTTCTTAGTACAATAACGCAAACGTAATCATCTACATCAATCTCGTGGCAGGGTGATTAGTTTTCCTATGCAGTCTGTTTAGGGGATGCAGTTACTTTTAATAAAAGTGCCAAAGCACGTTCCGCACATCGCTGGCAAAATCGACGAGCTGGTTTTGGGGAGGCGTGAACTATTTCAGGCGCACGCGATGGCGTGATGTTGAATTAAATATGTGTGCAATTATTGTGAGGCAAACGAGGTGTAGACACGCGAAATAACTATCGGCCCAAGATGTTTCCTGTCGGTAGTGCTGAGCTTTGCTCAGTGCGCAAACGTAACGCTTCATACAATACCTCTCGTTCGAAATAAACTTAACCATCGAGTTCTTACAGCTTACAGTTCTTCTTTGGCATTGCGGAGGGTTGGAGCTATTGCGTGCGTTTTTGCGCGATTCCGAGCTCTAATCACGTTACGTGAACAAGGATCCGAACGAAATACGTGTTGACGACTGACAATTTTCTTAACGACAGGTCGTAAGAGGGCAGAGCTCCCTGCTTTAGCTAGGAAGATGTACTTTTGAAAGTCTTGTGCAGCCATTCTATTATTGGTTCCGTGGGGCGAACTTAAGATCCCGAAAGAGAATGGACGGAACCGTTACTTAATCTCGTTTCCTGGGAAATGACATCGCGATGCTTGCGTCCTGTAAAGAACACTTTGCCGTTGAACTATTGTGCATGCAACAAAGCCTACTTGTTTGGATAAGGAGCTCTATTTTATTCTTTCTGCCGTTGAACGCTTGCTTGCTTGTGGCATCATTGTGCTGGCGTGTGCGGGAGTCAAGACACTTGCCTGAAATGCGAGAGTTGCGTAATCCTGACTTCGCTTTCCAAGTCGTGCAAATTCCACGAGTTTTCTAACTCGCGCCGTCGATGAAACTATAAAAAAAAGGGAAAAAAAGAAGAAGAACAAAACTAACTGAACTTGAATAAGGAATAAACAGAGAAGGAAGAAGTAACACAAGCAACTTCCTCTGAGTTGTCCTTGTCATTTTTCCTTGTTTCCGTGTTTTTATGAGGATGCCTTTTCGTAGGTGCCATAATATTTTCTATATTCTTTTAGATAATTGAAATCGGAAACGCTGTAATGTTCGAAATAGCTTACACAGTTAAGACTGCTGTCGATTACACCCGTTAGGACGTAAAACGCGCACTGAATTGAATTATAATGTTTAGCTCTAGAACAAATAGGAGTAAAATATAATACGTTAAAAAAAATCAAGAAAGTTCCGCGCTAATTTTATCTACTTAAGTGCAGTGTTAATAAAGTTTTTTAAACGAAATGCAATATGTATATTTGTTACGAAGTTGCTAAGTTGTACACTCGTTTCTTTATGCACGGAACTTTATTAAAAAAATTTCCGCGGTTGCCTAATGACGGCACTACTATTAACAGGATTTTTAATGAGGCTGATAGGATTGAGTCACCGTCTGTGATACGGACTGAGTGACTGATCGATACCCCCAGTGGACTTTCTCTTCTTCTTTTAATATTTCTCTCCCCTTTTCGCTTTCCCCAGTGTAGGGTAGCCAATCGGGCTTATTCCTGGTTAACCTCCCTGCCCTTCATTTATCATTTGCGCGCTCTCTCTCTCTCTCTTCTAAAAATAAATCAAGGTTTGCCTCCAGATAAAGTTTTCTCTCAAATTACAGCCATTGTAACTGAAGAAAACGTAAGATAACGTGACTGCGAAGAAATAAGTGAAGCGTCAACTCTTGCCGCAAGACAATGAACACGGGAAATAGGGGCACGTAATTTTCGCACTGATTGTTTAAGGCGGAATGTGATTAAAAAAAAAAGACAGACGTATAGCGAATCGTAAGCAACAAGCGAAGATCGAGAGAGTGCTCGCAATCTTGCTCCCGACTTGACCACATTCCGAAATCCCCGACTTTCGCTACTCTAGAGGAAAGAAAAGCCGTAAAAAAAAAATGAATTGTCCTTCGTTCACCATTGGCCGCAACTATATCGCCTTCCTCACGGCGTTTAAAGCGCTTTCATTGCGACTGCGACCGCCTCTGGTAAGTTTATTACGGCTCCTCGCGATTAGCGTGACAAACGGACGCATTCTCGAGGCATACGTCGAACCGAGGAGGAGGAACGGGCCGCTAGTTACCACGCAGCGGCGCTGAAGTCCGTGGAACGAGCTTCGCGAAGGGACGCCGGCGGGTCTGAGAACGAGCGATCTCCGTTCGCCGGAACCCTGGCGTTTGCCGGAGCGCGTCTCGTCGACGGCGTTGATAATGGCGTCTTCGCGCACCTCCCGATCGGCACGGAGCCGCCACTCCCCCCTCCCCCCCCCCAAAAGAAGAGAGAGAGAGAGAGAGAGAGAGAGAGAGAGAGAGAGAGAGAGAGAGAGAGAGAGAGAGAGAGAGAGAGAGAGAGAGAGAATTACGCGAGATGCGATGGCCGGTTGGGAAAGACATTGTGAGTGGTGGTAGGCGTGAGGGGGAGAGAGGTAGTGATAGAGAACACGAGAGAAAAAGAAAGAAAGTAAACGGGACAAAGACAAGGAGAAGGAGGAGCGGCGATCGAGAGCACCGGACGCGGGGTTGATAACCGCGATTAATGCAGGGTCCCGCGGCTAGCGGCGACCATAAGGGAATGGGAGAGCGGGTGTTGGGGAAAGTAGGGGGGGTGGGGGGTGGGAAGGAGATTTATAGAACGCCCCGTCGAACGGATTCGGCGTGCATATCTTGAGCGTAAGCACGTGCCGCTGCGCTTTTCGCGTCTTGCGAGTGCGGTGCACTGCGACAATGCGCTGGGGCAGAGGAGCCGCGATCGAACTCCGCACATCTTTGGGAAAAGACGCGGATTCATGCGGATTGCATCGGCTCGTGCACAGGGGCGAAGTCTCGCGGGAGCGCGTCCGCGCGGTAATTGCGAGTCCTGGGCAGCCGGCGTACTGCAACCTCGCAGCGTGAGGAAGTTCAGCCTTTAGTCGAAGCTAATCCTTTCTTGACTATGGAAGTTGTGGTTACTGTTCTACGCTGTCTCCTTAATGTGCGGGGTTAACGATGCAGTATGTTGCGGGTCGAGGTAGAAAACTGCTAGTTAGTGGGGCAGTGAACGAACTTGTTAGCGCTAATTTGCAAAGGTAGCAGTGCATCCGTCTTTCCGAGCTGAATACGGAAACACTCGAGGGTAAACAAGCTGGCGTGCCACATGCTAAACCATTTAGATATCGGAAAACTTTCCCGGGAAGACGTCATAAAGCGCCTAACAGTACTTGTTTTTCTTTCCTTGCGCCGGCAATAAGAATAAGCTGCGTCTTGCGCTGTAACAGAAATTACGGGTAATGAGGTGGGCTATTGTATAGGAAGGAAAAAGTGATTAGTCAGATTCTGTAGTGGAGGGCTTCCTTTCGGAAGGGACCGCGGTTAAGGAATTGACGCCAAGATGATCAGTACTGTTTCTTAGGCTTGTTTCAAGGGATAATTAGTGCACATATATTATATTAGTTCCTTAAAGGCAGGCACAAGCGAATCTGCGGAGTCTCCGTGGCGGTGTTGGTGTTCATTACACTATGCCTTACGGAGGAGCAGGAATGTAATTGACACTGCAGCATGACCTACGTGCGCGAAGAAAAAAGAAAGGAAAAAAATAAATAAACGCTATTTAATGATATTTCTTTGTGGTTTATGACCTGCGGTTAGACTACAAGCACGCGAACCGAACAAATGCATCACGAAATAAACACCAGTTAAATAAGTTGGAAAAGAAAATTAGAATGTCTTCAACTGGCTTTTGCTCTCATGAAGTAACTTTAACCTACGTAGCGTCATTTGCAGATTCATTAAGCATGCCAGCCAGTGTTGCTTGATACATCCTGGCGCAAGTGGTTCTTGTAATATAATGAGGGAATCAAGTAGTCGGTTGGCTTCACGTTCGTGATGCATTAGCTTCCTTCTTTCTTTTTTTTTGTTTTCCTACTTACGCTACTTGTGCAGTTAACGACGAGATATCGTGCTATCCTGTTCTTGAGCTTTCATTTTCCATTTATTTTGCTAAAAAACATCGACGCGTTTTTGTTCCTTGTGTTCCCATTTGTCCGTGTTCCGTTTTTTGTCGTCGTTTTACTTTAGTCGTTGGGAGCTGTCGTCTTAATCTTTGTTTCCTCTTTTCTTCCCTTCTTTATTTCTTCCGCTTCTATGTTTTTATTCTCTCCTCCTTTAAGAGCAGCTGGACTTGCTAGCTGCAGCTGCCGGCTCTGTTCTTTTTTGTTTTCGAGCCTCCAAACTTAATGCCGATGACAGTGACAATAAATAAATAAATAAATAAATAAATAAATAAATAAATAAATAAATAAATAAATAAATAAATAAATAAATAAATAAATAAATTGAATATCGTGGTACCCAGGAACAGCTATGAAGCCTTCGCAATGGCAGCCTTAAAAACGAATTCCCAAAATAACATATACAGGAAAGGCAAATGTGGCAGACAAAATATGAAATAGAGAAACAAACACTAAAAATATACAGATTCAACGCACACGTTCGAATATATGAGACACAAAGCTTTTGTGAAACAGTTAATTAAATACTATACAACTTATTCTATTCTGCACGCAGAGTTTTGCACTACAGCGATTACGTGCCTGCCGGGCAGGACGCTTTAACCCCGGGGGTGTACCACGTGACCGTGCATTGTACATTCTCTGTGATTGACCCACTTTGCTATGACATTGTCTCTATGGTTCGCGCGAACACTAGGGTGGCCCGATCCTGGAGACCGTGCCATAATAAACTGCACATCGCTAGGCGAGAGAGCGACCAAGCAGACACGCCAAATCCCGGTAACGCATGCATAGAAAGATTCGGTTTAAAAAATGAGTTTTGCTCTTGATGACGTATACTCTTCCACCGAGAATTTTTAGGTACCATTTGTTACATGAACTGGGTAATTCCTTACGAAACAATGCCAGCAGCCAGCACTTCTGTCGGAGTACTAAAGAAGTGAGTGCTGTTCCGTGTATGAGCTATTCGGCAAGACAGCAGCACCAGCGGGGAAGTTGAAGGAAGAGGCAAAGAAAGCTTCGCTTTAGAGAAAATTTGAGAGATTCGCGCATGCTGATGCTCGTACAGGTGCCATTCATCTTACTTCGTTATTAGCCCTAACGTAGTGCCAGCGGCCTAACCAGTTCGGTATTTTCACTTTCACTAGAGCAGTTCAATTGCTCAATATTCAGTTCACATACATCCTCTCAACAGCTACAGTGCTTGCTCGAAGTGCGCTTCAACTATATACCTTTGGCCTCGCCACACAACGAACGCGCGGAGCTGATGTTCCGTGGCCTGCACACAAGGCTGCACAGAACAAGCAGCTGGGCGGGAAAACTATGGGAGACGCGCTCCTCGACGCCAAAGTCCGCGGCGGCGCCCGAGCAGCCTCTTTCGACGGCGGTAGCGGCAACGGCGGCGCGGCCATACTCCACGCGCTCTGCGAGAGCCGGTCGTTATCGGCGCCGATAAAGCCCCCGGCGCGCTCGCTCTCCAAGCGGTGAATGGATTCGGAACGGGCCGGCGAGAGAGATAGACGCCCAAACAAAAGGCGCAAGACAGAAACAAGCGAGCGAACGTACAAAATCGAGAGATACAAGACGAGAGACAGCGCACACAAAACAACGGGCGGCGAAATAACGGAGCCGGATAATTGCCGTCGCCGCCAGAGATTGCGGGAAGAAGGGACGAAGAAGGGAAAAAGGAAGGAGTAATGGTGGGTAACTGGGTGGCGTAAAGGCGGCCGGCGGGCGGACTGTAAGTGTGGCATCCTAAGAAGAAAGCTCTCTCTCTCTCTCTCTCTCTCTCTCTCAGTTTTCCTAACTCCCTTTGCTGGGCTCTTTGGTAGGAGGAAGCAGACGCGGACAAGTCGGCGCGCCGTCTGCGGGGCGAGCCAGAGCAGCCGATCCGAGAAAAGGTATTAGAAGCCGCGATAACTTGATTGGGGACTTGAAGGCTGAGCCAGAACAGAAGGACCTGGGAGGCCTGCTTGCTTCGTGGCGGGGTTCGATATAGGAATGGACGACGGTCTTGGATCAGCTTTAGCTCGGAGGTGTTGCTCATTCTCTCTCTCTCTCGATTAACGCAGCGCAGCTCTCGGCCTGGTGTTTCTCTGGTCGCGGCCGTACTGCGCGCGCGCACGGGCTTTAACGAACGGTGTACAGCTGCGCTGGAAAAGGAGGACCCGCGAGAGTGGCGCCCTAATTGACTGATTAGCGTCTAGTTCGGCGAGACGCCCGTCGCTTGCACTTCCTTATTGAATTCCGCTTCTGTTGCACCTCGAGGATGCACTCGCATAGCATAGGGTTAAGGAAGCGCACTAATACTCTCGATTGTGTTGCTCTGCGATAAATTCATTCCTCGTGTCAACCATCGGCGAAGCACTGCTTATTTCGCAGCGAATCTGTGCCTGCGCCTCTCGGGTCGGATTTCGAAGCTTTTCGCTTGTAAGGGTGTTTTGTAATTGGCGAGGCCGCCTTCGCTAAGAATATGTCCAGCATCAGGATTGGCTATAACCCGCCGTGGTCGCTCAGTGGCTATGGTGTTAAGCTGCTGAGCACGAGGTCGCGGGATCGAATCCCGGCCACGGCGGCGATGGGGGCGAAATGCGAAAACACCCGTGTACTTAGATTTAGGTGCACGTTAAAGAACCCCAGGTGGTCGAAATTTCCGGAGTCCTCCACTACGGCGTGCCTCATAATCAGAAAGTGGTTTTGGCACGTAAAACCCCATAATTTCAATTTCAAGGATTGGCTATAGAATTTGCTCTTTGGCACAATTTTCGTAAGAGCCCTTTGTCAATACGGGTTCTGTTCCACAGGCCTGTATGGAGTGGGCGCTGTGTGGAACGTGCACTTTGATAAAAGGAATCTGGGGCCGAATTCGAAAATTTTTACTGCCTGATTGCCTTCGCTAATAATATGTCCTACATCCCTATTGGATGGCACGAACTCTTTTAGCGTAAGAACGTTTTGTGGATACGGGCCCTGGAGCGGAATTCACAAAGTCTTTCGTTGGTAAGTACTCTTCGCGATTAGCTGGCTGCCTTCACTAATATTATGTGCAACATCAGAATTAACTGGAATTCGCTCTTACGAACAATTCTAACTGAATAATTTTTTGTGAATACGGGCCTTGGCTCGTGTTCAGCAAAAGCTCTCACGCTAAGATTATCCGTAAAAGAAAGTTTCTGCCAATCGTGACGTTGGACACATTATCAGGAAGGCGGCCAGCCAATGGGAAAGAGCATTGCAAACGAAGACGTTTGTGAACTTGGGCTCTCATGCCATAAATACTCTCTATTGATCTTCATCTTTACACAGTAGCCTGGCGACAGAAGCTGTTTGGCTTGTGTGAAATGAGCACCACGCAGAATGTCCTACTGAACGAACCAAAAAAAAAAAATGATTCTTAGGTGTTTGCCAAAAACATGAAAACGTTCGCGTTAATTTCTCTAACGTTTTCAACACTGGAGACAAATGTTCGCGAAAGAGTGGAACGATATTAAATTTCCGGATCGAAAAGTTCTGACACGTAGATTCCCTCTTAGATTACCGCGTTAGTACTACTAAAAGCTTCCACTTCCTTCGCTTTTAAAGTAAATGACAACAAGGGCAAAAAATGCGCTGTCTGGCTCTCCGACTTTTTTTTTTTTTAACACCGTGAGATAATAGGGCGAAACATAAAAGGCGGCTTGCCAGGCAAGGTACTTGAAGGAAGCGCAGCAACGACTTCATTTCACCGGCAGCCCATCAGGACTTCGACAGAAGACGGAGGCGGCGGGCGGGAGGATCGAAATGAGTCCTATTTATCGGCTCCTGCAGGAATGCGCTTTAATGCGACGTTGACAGATTAGCGCCGCACTATACCCGCCATAAGGAAGCCGCCAAATGCCTTGCGAAGGAATTTAACGCAGCCTTCCCGAGTCTCTCTCTCTCTCTCTCTCTCTCTCTCTCTCTCTCTCTCTCATTGCGAGCACGATTCTTACTCGGTGAGCTCTTCGCCTTTCGCTGGTGGCTTATATGCGAGTGCATCGCGAAGCAATGCTCACTCGAAGCCCGCAGTGTTCTTATCTTCTCTCTTTTTTTGTTGAACTGACATTTGCATGCATTCGTTCCCCAATAGGACTAGAATGGTGGATGATAGGTGAATTGAAAGAAACCCTGGAATTGATAACACAAAAGGCGAGGAACTTTCATTTCGTTTCGAGGTCTGGGAAGTCTGCAAATGTGCTTCAATCGTGCAGAAAAAAAAAAAAGGGACAGTCCTTTTTTGGAAAGCCCTCCGACAACAATGGTCCGTCGAGTGGAAGATTCTATTGTGCGGCAGTGGGCAGCGAATTCATTGCGCTTGAGCGGCGGTTGCGCAAGATACTTCAGTGCGGTCCAACGAGCAAGTTGGGTAAGGCTTCTTGAAAGCGATGGAACACGCGACGAGGAATAAGGAGAGAAACAATGAGAGGGAAACGGGCAGCATAGCGCGAGTACGCAATAGCACGAGTACAGGGGCAATAACGCGAGTACGCGATATGTATGCACTGCGTAGCTGCAGTACCCAACGCCCGTATTTTTTTTTTGCAGCCGGAGAAGACAACAAGCCACGTAGTGAAACTCATCTGATTGTGCCAGCTGAGTTTTTAAAACCGCGGTGGGAGAGCGTACCTGTCGCGGCTAGCCTTAGATTCTCTGTTAGCGCCATGCTGCTGTAATGGTCAGCAATTCTTCATAAAGCGCCCACCGACAGCTCTCGTCCATTTGTTATCAGCGTTTCTCTTTCGCAAACGCCATTCTCGATTAGCTGCTGACGTAACAATCAACTGCTTATCACGCCGATTGCTATCATGAGTGACAGGGATCCCAACTCCTATCACTCAGGAGACGCGGACCCAGGGAGCCGAATTCACCAAGCTTTTCGTTCCTAAAGGTTGTTTCTCACAGGTCGGCCGCCTTCACTGATGATGGGTTCCCTGTTGCTATTGGCTGGTGCTTCTCCTTACCAATTGATATTTAACGTAATAATTGCTTATTGAATTCAGGCCTTTGTCCCTGAAGAATCTGTACACAGGGTGCCATTGCCATCGTAAAATCGAACGCGAAAAATTCGAGGTAGACTAGAACGCCTTTTTTTTGCACCTTCCACGTGCGTGTGTGATTGGCCTGACATTTCATGGCGGACGGGACCTTTCATGCCACAGCATGTTGTGCGACAGGAGGCGCCACGGTGTCCCCATGCATTGAACTAACCCCGCCTGAAAAGGCTCAAAATATTTACTTGTCGCTGGCTCGAATTGATATGTGAATACGCGGCAGTATTTCAGCATATCACTTCATGAATGACTCGTGACCTTAATGTGAGCGTAATTGTGTGCATTAATCCCGTGAACGATGCTTCTATGGTATTGAGAAGATGTTGAGAGGGCATAAGTATCGTTGGATCCGCGTTTCGTTTACGTTGCCAGGAGTGTCTTCATCCTGTCGTATTTACAGTACTACATCTTATCTTCATAACCTAAAATGAAAAGAAAGGACTCAACAGCGGTTTGCATCGAAGAAAAACAAAGGTTTCGGGGTCGTGTTAGCGTACCATTTGGTGACCTTCTTTTTCTTCGTTGTCAACCATTGTTTAGTCGCTTTAACTTCATGTAGGCCACGTTACCCTGCTTTAGTGCCATCTTACTCTTACATACAGCCATTTACTTAACCTTTACTTCACATTATCTTTAGACTGCACTATCTCCGGGGTCGACGCATATTTCTCCTTGAGTCAAGCCAGACTTACGGTTCCGGTTTTAGGCGCACGCAGTTTGAAGGAGTGCATCTGGGTTTAAGTTCTGAGTTTGAGCTCCAATTACGAATTATTGCTGCTCCGCACATAGTTCTACGTTAACCCCGCGCGTATTTTGCGTTCCAAAGCTTAATTTCGTTGTCGTACGTGCACTAGAAGGCATCAAATTGTCTAATTTGACGGGACGAAAGTGGCCATATACTCAGATCCAACGAACCCCAAATCGACCTGAAGTCGACAAAAAAGACGTTGTCTTCAAAAACTCATTAAAGAATAAAGAAAAGAGTATACACGAAAAAGTGTTTCATAACAAAACTTAAGAAGATCACGTACCGTCCTAATACCTAGATAACCATGCCTGAATTTTAGGTGAACTGACATTTGCTGTTTTGTGTAAATGGAAGTGAGTTTTATTTTAAGCAGATGAACGTATGCTTCTTTTCTTTCAAATATTTTTTTTCCATTACGTCGACATAAACGAACGCTTTACGTTGCAGAACGCCTATGACGTTGTGAGATCGCGAAGTCTTGTCTAAGCAAGAAATTTGTCGAGATGATTATGCAGCGCGCCTTAGAGATTAGCGGGGCTTGTCGAGAGACATCGACCTGAAAAATCTCATGGGGACTCATTAAAACTCATTGGCACGCGGGCTCCAGCTTAAGCGATTCACGGGGCATCAAGCTGCCCAGAATTTCCTTAACTAACGCTATGCTTGTGTTTGTAATTTCGATTCACGCTCTCTAGGTGCAGGTTTTCATACTGAAGTTGCATTATGCACTTCCTTCTTCGGTGACTGGTCACGGTAATTCTGCAGTACAGACAACCATATTCAGCGATACGTTTTAGGCTATTTAACTTAGCTGATAACACTTTGATAGTTTTAACAGTCGTGAGAAAGGGAATCGAAAACCACTTATCATCTATCATTGTCTATGCGCTCTGTCAGAATTATACCAGTTTAAGGAATAATGTAATCAGAATGCTGTCTTACTCAGGAGTAATATAGAACTGCAGTCTCGTGCAGAAATGGCTGTCATGCAGGTACAAACCCTGCTATAAATAATTCTAATAAGAAGCACTAACTACACGGGACTTCTTTAAACGTATATTTCATGCGAGTTGTGGCACAAGATACACAAGTATATACGTATGTGCATTTTATTTAAGGAAACGTCTGTGGCTACAAGCTCAGAATAAGCTTCTTTATTGAGGACGTGCTCAAAAAACAAACGCTGGTTTTCTGTAGAAGTTCAAGTAGTTGTTCTTTTCTCTTTGTATGCACATTATTTTTCACTAGTTGCAGCAGTAATTACAGTGGTGCCCGAATTGCGTAAGGTCGCCTTGCAGTTGAGATGTTCGGGACTAGACATTCTAAATTCGCCGCAGTGTCGAGCTCATTAGGTTGTTTTAACTAACAGCCAGCTCTGTAATAGTACGCCGCTAAAATTCGCTCTAAGTAACAACGGATATTCAAAGAACGAAAACAATCATGAGGTTAGTTAAGAGAGCGTAATACAAAAGGTCTGAAGCCAGGCTTAGGTGCATGATAGCTGGTAATCCATTAATAAAGTCTGAAGCTGCCCTTTAGACCATACAATGCATCATGCCCGCTTGCGTTTCTGGACTTGGAGGATCGATTGCATAAAACTAGCTACACAATCCTATCTCTACGCATACAGAGGCGGTGTGATGAAATACCTCACACGGGCTTTCAAACTTCTCTTACAATTTGCGACTTTGCTTGACTCGGCTAGTGACTTGGCTTCTCTGACGAAGTGAATGGTTGCCGTTGTGGCGTTGTTAGACCGTGGGCCGCTATCGGGAATTGTTATCTCGGGCCTCTGGTTTCACCGCAGTGCCAATGTGCTCGCCGCGTGTTGAAGTCTAGCGGCCATTTCTTGCATAAGAATGGGTCTAACGCAACACTTTAGGGAGAACCTTGGCTCCTGATGCATATACATTATGACGTCACCTTCTACTCCAACGACACCAGTGTCCCTGTACTCCTCATCTATCCTACCCCGTCGCATCCTCCGATGCCCAATAGCATTTCCGAACTCAATAATGAATAGAGCCTTCTTTATTATAAAGAGACTTTCATTTTTGCCTTTTTGTAATCATAACACCTTCATAAGTGAGCGTTCTTCGCGGCCTGTTACAGCACCAGCCAGCTATTGTAGCTGTCATGATAATGTTTAATGCCATGATAAGTTTTCAACGTTATTGACGTTCTTATGGGCTTTTTTGCGAAGTAAACTATTTCAACAGACTGCTCATACTTTTCAAAGGTCATGTACTCACTCATTATTACGCATGGTTCGTGCAAATTGGCAAATCTATGTCAAGTTAGTATACTTATAGAGTGTGTGTAGCGCGTTTCTTTTCTTGTAAGCGGTTGTGAGAGGCCTTGAATATTTGAATTATTATATACATAGAGTTATCTCGCTTGCTGTTTCTTTTTGCTTTTCAGCTACGACTTTGAGATGGCAGGCTATGGTAGTCAAACTTCTCGTGATGTCGCACTTAATAAACCACGTGTAATGCGGCTGGAACTACCGTACTGCTGGAGGAACTAGCTCACCGAAATGAAGGAACAGCCACAGCACAGCAGCACTCCATGGTTGGGCGGGCTGGCTGCGCTGCCCCGGACTCCTGAAGGGGGACTTCATTCTGGCTCCTTCAGCATTTTCGGGATGACGTCATCAGCTTCCTCCCTCGTGCCACTTCGCCGTGCTGCTCGCGGCTGTAAGCTCGACCTGTAAAAGGAGGTTCAAAAGAGTTACGTTGTGCGAGGCGAGGACAAAAACGACTTGGCAAAGAATGTCGTGGCCTTTCTTTTTCAGCACAAGCCACACGTAAGGCGTTTGCCTATATCTGCAGTTCAGATTTCAGTACCTGTTATTGATCTTTATCTTAGTCGCGCAATAGATTGGCCATCAACAGTTTCTTCTGCGTCGCTCTGTTCTTCCATCTCATTATCCAACCTGAAAAATGGAAAGCGCATGAACCTTAATTGACACTGTCAATATAGGATCTTATTGCTTCTCACAAACGGTAGCTTCTGCGTGTGTGACAACACCTCCTCGATGATCGGCACTGCGAAACGGCGTTGCAAAAGACGCAGTATATGCGGCGTCTTCCTGCCTTCTTCTTAGCAAAAGATGGGGATGCGAGTGTACCTGCCACGCAGATACTGTGGGCTATGGCGTTTCTTCTGCTTCACCAGGTCGTGGGTTCGGCACCCGGCCGCCATGGCCGCATTCGTCAAGCGCGCAGTGAGACGCGGAGTGAGAAAACGCTCGTCTGGTTAGATTCAGGTGCAGAAATGATCCAGCGCCTCCAGCAAATCTGTTTGTGTTTTGATTTCTTATCTCTTTTATTTTGGCGTTCTTTGCAAATCTTCTGCCTTCGTTTCCTGCGCACTTCCAGTCTACTCCCCTTTTGAGCAGGCCGAGCGTTGTGCACCTTCCCGAGGACCAGTTGTGAGCGTGTCGCTCGGTCATCGACATTTCTCGTGATAGTAATAATGATTATGTAAGACGGTCACACAGCTGCGGAAGGAACGAGTTTTAATTGGTTGGGGAATTTGCAGAAAGAAAAGACGTATGCATGACGAAGCCATTGTCTCGGTGCATCCCAGGTGGACGGGACGTCAGAGGCTCGATAGCAGTCTGAATAGATACAACACGGCTGTCTGCTTCGCCAACGCAAGCATGCACGAAGAAGCCACCGGCTTTGTGAATCGTTCGCTTAAAGTTTTGTAACATCGGCCTGGAACGTTTTATTCGCACACGGTTTGCGAACGCCGCATCAGAAATAGCAGCGCGAAACAAATGTTCGCTTCGGTCAGCGAAGAAGAACGGTGTCACGAGCAAGCATAAATGTTAGCAAATGCCACGTTTGTCAAGATCGTCTTGAGAAATCCAGAGCGCGTCTTGTTTGCGCGACACGTGGCTACTGAGTTGCCTCATCTCCCCAATTATAAGGCCGTCGCCGATGTCGACACGGTGCCGCGGGCCACACGAGCCAACGGCAAGATCACAGCTGCGCACACAAGACGGCACAGTCTTGCTGCAAGTTTTAACGCTCGCAGACGCCGTGGCAAACACGGTTACCCAAGAGTGAAGCAGCACCGTCGGACGGGCCTCGCCTCCACGACCGTCAGTCAAGAGAGCGCGGCGCAACAGGGCAACGTGAGGAGGCTCTCGAAATAGAGACAGCGCCCGGGCTACTCCACGAGCAGTCGCTTAAGGCTTCGAAACCGGAGGCGTGCACGTCTCCAACCGGAAAGGAAATAAAAAGCAGAGGAAGGAAGAAAAGAAAGGAAAGCACGGCGTAGAAACACTCGCGCAGTCCCGCGACGATTCCATTACTTTGCTCAACTCAGGAGGGGCGCTCCGCCGTAGCACGCAACTGGGAGTTGGGGAAGGGAGAGGGAGCCCTTCCCCATAAACGCGGGAGCATCGCGTTCTCCCGAGTTGTGCGCGCGCCGGGCGATATGCAGGTGGTACGGTTCCCACGCGGGTTCGAGCGGTGGCCTGCCAGGGTTTCGCAAAACCGAGGACGAGTCGGCGGCGCTCTCCAGGACGCAGGGGATGAGAGTGAGGGGACACTTCACAACTCAGGTTCTACGAGACAGAAAAATAAGTATGAAACGGCAGAACAGATGCGCGCGAATGTGGCGCTTCTTTTCTTTGTTTTCTCTCGATTTTCTAAAGCAGAAAAGAAGAAAAGCGAGAAACAAGAGACGGCGGGATGCAGACAACGTTCCCGCTTTGGCGCTATAGCTGCGTTGTTACTCGTTGCAAAGACGGGATGATGCTGTTGCTCTCGTACTTTAAGCACTCCTGCCACCCCCCCCCCTCCTCCCTCCCACCCAGTCCTCCCCTTCTCGTCTTGCGAACGTCTCCCCGCTTTCAGTTTTTGTTTTTTCTACGCTTTCACTTCGGCGCTACGGCCATGTTATCTAGCGGGCGGATCGTCTTGTCGCTTTCGGAGAAAAGTGAAAGCTCCGAAATTGTTTGCGTGTTGTCGACAGCGCGAGCGCCTGTGCGTCGCCAGTAGCCGTCCGCCGTCGACGTCACCTCTCTCTGCGCGTGGTTCTGGGCCAAATTATGTGGAGCGGAGAATATTGACGCTCCGCGTGCGTGTTCGCAGCTGCTCGGTTCGCCCGAAAGAGCGGGATTACGCTCCGCCTCGTGTTCTGGTGCACTACATAAAAAAAAATGAAAACTGATGCGAAAGGAAGATTTACTCTGCGTGGAGATGGGAACAGCGTTTGCGGTGCCTAGAACGAGGCACGACAAATACTTTGTAGAGGTACGCTGAAGTGAAACCGGGCAAACTTCAATTTGAAATTGTAGTTTATCATTTGCTCTGCAGTTCGTTCTTTGCTCGCCCGCCTTATGTTTAACGCGAGCATTGAAAGTCCAAACAGTAGGGACTTCTTCCTCAAGCGAGTTTCACCACCGTAATGTTTTTCCCCGAAGGCCTAGGAATGACGAGGAAGAAGAGTTCTACGCCGGCGGCTAATTGCATTCCTCCGACACACTGATTTGATGAACGTTTGCTGGAGCCCCGTTTTACCAACGTTAAAGATGCCCACTATCGAGAATTTTCGGCCAAGCACTGCCGTTTACATTTGAATATGACTATCGGAGATGGGCGCGAACTAATGTTGGCCTCCCAACATCTACACGAGAAGGATTCTCCACGCGGTGCCAGGCGGCGCCGGTTGGCGTGGCGATGCCAAATGGCAGTTTTACAATTAACCTAAATGTCACTCGTGCGATTGCAGATTATAGCGGATTCACCATGGTGCATATTTTGCCTATGCTGACAACATGGTCGTCGCGTGTCGTGACGTGAATACGCCGACGCCAGCTGAAGTCACGTGCTGCTTGACCTGAAGCAATAACAATAAAGAAGAATACTAAGCTGTCACAGACTAACTTCTATTCACTCGTTGTGATCATTCATTTTCCTTTTTCGACATTCTGCTACGAACGTCGAAGCGAACGAGGTCTTGAAAGGTTCTCCAAGACGTCGCCGAACCTAAAACTGAAGTGTTCCTGACGCCGCTCGTAAACATTTCGTGCTCGCGGAAACGCACCTGTACCTCCGTTCGAAAGGAGTAAAATGGTGCGTTTGAATCAAACGCGATGACAAGAAACATGACCCCAAGTTAGACAAATGAATTTGACGTTGTCGCTGACTCGAGTTTTCTCGCGTGAGTTCCAGGCGCCGTTGATTATGACAAACTGCGGTGAGTCGAGTGAATTCTTTTTTCGAGTCACGTTGAACAGCGTGGACCTAACTCAGGTAAAAGTTTAGGCCTCACATTCGCTCGGGAAAGATAAAGGCGCGTTCTGCGCAATGCAACCGCCCGGCACGTCTGAAAAGTTTTGACTCTCGCGTGTTTTATAGCAGCCTCCGACCAGAGAGTCAGCGACGTGCCGTGGAAAATTCCACGCCTTTTTTGGTAGGGTTCCGCTAACGTACTGCGAATATTTTCGCTTTCGCACCGGCTTACGCTAGTGCCGTTGTAGAAAACAACCATTATTAATCGTTGCCGTACGCAGCGGCGCGACGGCGCCTGCAGTTCGAATTGGCTTTATTTCGCTTGTTGTTGTTCTTTATGTTATAGTTCTCATCGTCGCTGCTGAAGTAATGACAGCTTGGCGAGTTCGTGTGGTGATATGATGAAACGGAGAGAAGCGCAAAGAAGTATATAAAATTTAGTTGTAGTCAGCTCTTTGTTCTGCCGCTTGCCACTGGTGCGAGCCATGACACAGAATAATAATAATAATAATAATAATAATAATAATAATAATAATAATAATAATAATAATAATAATAATAATAATAATAATAATAATAATAATAATAATAATAATAATAATAATAATAATAATAATAATAATAATAATAATAATAATAATAATAATAATAATAATTTTCGTCTTTCTCCTTTGTGCCATGTCACCTTGTCATTCTCGTTGTTGTTGTTGTTGTTGTTGTTGTTGTTGTTGTCGTCGTCGTTGTTGTTGACGTATAGAGAGAGACAGAAGAAAGGGAAAAGGCAGGGAGGTTAACCAGAGAGGAAGATCCGGTTTGCTAACCTACGCTGTGGAGAGTGGATATGGAGAGTTAAAGTGATAGTAAAGTAAAGAGAGAAAGAAAGAAAGAAAGAAAGGGAGCACATATACACAATCACAGTTGGTTACTATCACCGCACAGCAGAGCAGCACTTGTAGCACTGTAAACATGAGTTCGGGCTACGGCCGCTCGTCCAAGTATGTTGTCCTTAAAAACTGCGACAGTGCCCTCGTCGCCCTCCGCTGCGATGGCTTGTGATGCTGACATTCTGAAATGATTTCTTCTGTTAAAAGTCTTTAATCAAAGCGCCCCATCGCAACTGCGAGCGATCGTCTCTGTAAATAATAGCGAGGACAGTCACAGAGAAGGGGCTGAAGAGTCTCCTTGCTGCCGTAGTCATCACACGAGGTGTCGTCGGCCCATTCGATTCAGAGAGCAAAATATTATATATAGAAATATAGGTATTGAAATATAAATAATACTATAGAAATATATGGTATTGACGACATTTGCTCTGCACGATCCCTGTACTGCCGTCATGTCCCGCTTAGCGTTGGTCGACAAGGCCAGAGTCGCCCCCCAAAAAATACCGAGCGATTACGGGTCTCGCTGTTTTCGAATAACAATGGAACACTGCGCACTCGCCACAGTCCACACGCGGATGAGCCACAGTTTCGTAGGCTGCGCCACTCTTCACGCATTTTTGAGCACGCAGCTGCTTTCCCGCTTAAATAAAAAGCTAAGACGACGCGAAAGCCAGCAAACTAAAGAAAACGCAAATAGGAAAGGTGGAAGCATAACAGCGCTTGTAATGCATGCAGAGTGTGAACAGCTTCCCGATACCTTTGAAAACAGCTTCCTGAGGCCTCCCGTGTGTAATAAATTGCATTCAACAGGATGCACCTTCTTTCTTACCAAATTGCGGAAATGTTAATATAACATCGAAAGTAAAGTTTTGTTGAAGTACGTAACCGTCGCTTCGTCTTTCAATAAGGTTTCACGCTTTCTTTATCTTTGGAGAGCGTGAATAACGTGGAAGAAACAAAACAAAACAAAACAAAAAACTACATCTTGAGGTAAGTTCGTCCGAGAAACAGCAGCTTCGGAGGAAGGGAAGGAAAATTGATTAAGCGAAAGGCGCACACCTCGTGCGCGCCACTTTGGTCCACTTTCGCTTACTACGCATAGATCGTATCGTGCCAAGTGCAACCGTGTTACATGGCAGCTCGCTCCTTTCCCGAATTCCTGTCCTGCTGTTGGAAAACTTCACGGTTTCAATATGTAAAACGTCGCTGCTGCTTAAAGGTGCTTCGCTTTGAGGCCCTGTAACTGAAGGGGAAGAAGTGCAACGTGTTTCAGATGCACTCCAACTCGTTGTAGGGAAAAACAAAACAAAAACACAACTATGGAGCAAACGAGGAGAAAAACACGGACTTCTTCGCCTACGTTCGCTATTTTGAATATGGAAATGAGGTGTTGCTGTTATCGCCCTCGATGCTATACGAAGCTTTGCAAGCGAAGACACTGCGGCACCCAATCCTTTAGATCTTGTTTTTTTTCCCCGTCCACGCTCTTTTGAGAGTTTCTCCGCCAGAGTGTTACGACTTACCCACATTAAAAGTATGTATGCAGAGAAGCTGTCTTCCGCATGCTGTCAGAAGGCTGTCGTTCTAGGAATTTTAAAAAGACCCTTCGAACACAAGAACATATTAAAAGAAAGGAAGCGTGGCGACTAGGCCTGCTTTCATCGCTTTCTTTAACATGTGGCATAAATAGAGAATGGAATGCGAAGCTAAACGGGAACATGCCCAATAGGGAAGGTAAATCCGTTATATTGGAGACACGGATGCTTTAAGTAAGGGCTCAACAAATAGAACTAACGTTCGCTTCAAACCAAAACAAAATAACAACAGCAGCAAAAAAAATTGAAGTTTGTTTTAATTCACGCTGGCACGTTTTATGCCACGGATGCCATAGTTCATTTTCCACGTTTTGTGTATTGCCAAGGTAGAATTTTCAGTCTGCTTCGTGCTACAAATGTGAGCAGCACTGGCAGTAATCAGTGCTTAAGCGGCTGTGACGTTCAAAGGAGGAGTAACCCTACTTATTGGGGACCAACTGAATAGAATTAGCGTCCTGGTCTTTAGCATCACTACAGATTTTGAGTTATTGACATATTATTTTTGACTGCTTTAAACGCGCAATGAAAAACAAGCAGCTACGAAAAGTTTATTACAAGTATATTTTACGCTGACAACAATGAAGCCGTGAATGAAAAGAAATCTTCAAGCGATACAGACGTAGAAAACACAGACACGTAAGTGTGTATTCAGTGCTTTTGTGTATAGAGCCTTACGGTTATAGGTGTAATGATGTGTAGTAAGCTGAGTGTCATAGATGCGCCGTCTGCTGATTTCGACTTGAGGAGGCACTATTCTACCGACGCCTTGGGGACGGTAAGAAAATTACTGACAAATGTAAACGCATAGTTGAATAAAGAGACACTTAACTTCTTTATGGAACTTCGTGTCCGAAACTTCCACTGTGAGCCCCACATGGCTCCCTTCTGCTAACCGACTTCTCCAAATAGGCTATAGAGCCATCATTTAAGTATAATTTTCTCTCTTTCTCTCTTTTATACGTGAGTTACACGTTATGGAATCGTTATTCCCAGAGTCGACTCTATCCGTGTACTAGGCATGATTATTGAATACAATGGGTCCAACAACCTCACGTTGGCTAGGATCACCATGAAAACGGAAAATGTAATTAGGCACATCAACAGACTCTGTAACAGAAGGGAAGGCTTGAAGGAAGACAATCTGCTCAGACTTTTCCACGCCTTCCTTATGAGTGACATCATTTATGTAGCAGCTATGGTGAATTGGCACACTTCTGAGTAAAAAAAAGTTGAACATCCTCGTTAGGAAAAGCATCAAAAGGGTACTCGGCATCCCCCTTACCACCAGTACAGAACGCCTCTATCAAGTGGGAGTGCACGATTCACTGGAGGAGATTATCGAGGCGCAAGAATAGGCCCGCCTGGCACGGCTGTCCTGCTCTGGGGAGAAGAATTCTCGCCGTCCTGGACCTTAACGCAGTACTTGCTGAAGAGAGAAGGTATCGAATCACTGACGAGCAAAGAGAAAGCATTTACGTTGCGCCAATCCCTCGCTATGTACACCCGCAGCACAAACGGGGAAGATGTAAGATCAGGGCGATTGCGATCCTGAAGAAGATCAAGGATGAACCCCAAACGGTCTGCTTTGTGGATGCGGTTCAATACGGCCGCTCGCCTCACTTTGCCATAGTGGCAACAGGTCATAGAGGCCGTGCTCTTTCGACAGCATCGGTGGCTGGGACCACTCCTTCTAAAGGGGAGCAGGTTGCTGTTGCTTTGGTTCTTTTGAATGACCACATAACGCAAATATACATAGACTCTAGATGGAGCCTGAGGCGTTAACCTCGGACTCCATCGCGAAAGAGGCCCATAGTATTCTCAGGAACAGGGCAATCACTCCACATACAATTACTTGGTTTCCAGCACACTTTGGCCTAAATATGGACTTCCTCACAACCTCGATGACATTGACCTCTCCCAGGCGCGCGTACTAACTCTTTGAGCGGGAGGAGAAGCCTTGTCACAGTCCAATGTCCAAGAGTTCTGGGACACTCTACTCTATTCACCTTTAATGAATTCACAAAACGTATCTATCTGGAGAGAAAAATATTTCGTCCACCACATAAAAAACTCACTAGACCTCGAGCGAAAACCTTTAGGATGCTTCAAACTAGCTGTCATCCTAGTCTGCCCTTCATGCACTGTTTATTCCCGGACGTTTTTAGTTCCCAGTGCCTTAGCTGCGGGGGGACATGCAATATAGATCACATGCTCTGGCAGTGTCCCACGTTACAAGAGGATAAGGACATCACTGAACAGAAGTGTAACTCGGCCATCAAGAGCTCGGAATACCATCGTTAGCTTTTGGCTGTCCAGAGAGCCTGTGATGCAGCGGTTAGGTTAGGCGCGGCTGCTGTAAAAAATTCTGCGGTCATGTTGCAGACCCTGGCCAGCTGTCCACTACATCGTAAAATTGTAGGTCAGGGCCCGTGGTGGATCCTTTTAATAAAGTTGTTCGTATCCGTATCTTTCTCTCTCTTTGCACGAACTACGTGAGGAGGTACAAAACTATTAAGCGCGTGAAATACTTTAAATTGTTGGCGAGGGCTTCTGTAGTATGCACACACAGAGAAAGTAAACTGATGAAGAGAGAGAGAGAGAGAGAAAGGCAAAGGAAAGACAGGGAGGTTAACCAGAGATTATCTCCGGTTGGCTACCCTGTTCTGGGGGAAGGGAAAGGGGATGCAATAGGTGAGAAAGAAAGAAGGATAAAAAAAAGGAAAAAAAAACCTAAGCACACACACGCACGTACACACGAACTAAACTGATGAAGGAACTAAAAGAGTGCAGTGGGGTTCCGACTGACGCAACATTTATAAGTTGTTGATGTTCTTTCTTCTATATAGTATTCCTATGCATTTTGTTTCAAGGTTCTTGCTGCGTTAAGTAAAATATTGCAGTTTTTTACATTGAATTCTTGACTTATATTGTAGCAACTTGGGTTACTAATGTATCTTAACCGTGCTTCATAAGCTGTATAACAAGAGGAGTGGCAAGAGGCCCTTAACAGCGGCGATCCCCAGGACCAACTAAGGGCTGCCCAAAGGGCCCGCGAACGGGGGGAGGACCACGGTCTTCCGGCCGCAACGTGGGAGCGGCCCGCAAGTACGACTTCGTAGTTCCTTAGAACCTCAATAAAATTTGTTGACTGACTGACTGACAAGCTGTGCAACCTACGGCGAAGCACTACATGTGCTGAGGTAAGACAGTGGCGTCTGTTTGTTCACATCTATCTGCAAAAATTTTAATTTGGAAGACTTATTTGGTCAAGATTTTCGTACATCGGAATCATAATATGGTTGGTGAAACGTCATTTAGATTCATGTAATGCGCATCAGACATCCCCACCATTCTTCTCCTTCTTGTAGACGAGGGATTGAAGATTCAGTCCTTCATTCATTGTTTCACTGACGCCCGAATAGATACATGTGTTCCTTATGAGTGCGCGTATTCATTCAGTGAATAATTAATTAATTAATTAATTAATTAATTAATTAATTCACACAATGTTGCTACTGGAGCTGCTACTAAGTCAGACACAACCGTAGAGAGCAACGTCGTTTATTCTGCAACCTTGCAAAGACTACTTTTTCGCAGCCCACGTCAAGGCCAGAAACGGCGCATACATGGTTGCAGAGCCCGCAAGAAAAGGGCGAGCAAGTTACTCGGGCAGTATCTTGTTCCCTGCCTCGCCGTTCAGTACACAGAAGAGGCGTTGCTGAGACAACAACCGAGCTTCTTCGCTGTCCCGGAGTCGCAGTGGCTCCCGACAGTGTCGCGTGTCTCAGCAGCAGCGTCGCGACTCGGCGCGCAAGCCCCTTTCTTTCGAGCCACCTCATCCAACCGCCCGCCCACCCACCCACTTTGAAGCCAGCGTTGCTTGGGTGCCACAGAGCTTCCCACAGCGCGGCTATCGACCGCAACTCCGATCGCAGCGCCACCTGAAAAACATTCCGCTTCATCGAGTTAAGCCTGGCGGCAGTGTGCGCCCGGGGTGCGGAAAGTCAAGAGCGATAAACGACACCGAGGAGCGGCGGTGTCTTCTTGCCGAGTGAACCGGGAAAAGAGAGAAAAAAGAAAGATAGGCGCTACACAAATGCATGAAAGCTATCTTAAGTAGTTCGCAGGGGAACGAATCTGTAAATCACCAAATTACAATAATATATTGCTTCGCGATATTAATCCCCACTTCCTCAGGTAATTTTGTAACACCGCAACGTTCCGCTTTCGAAGTATGAAATACAAGTTTGACTTGCTGACTGATAGTCGGGATAAATCGAGTTTGGTGAAAGCCATTGCAATTAAAATTAAATTCTGGGGTCTGTGCAACAACCACGATTTGACTACGAGGCACGCCGTAGGAACTACCGTATAATTTTGACCACCTGGGGTTCTTTAAAGTGTACCCAATACGTGGTACATGGACGTTTTTTCATTTCACCCTCATCGAAATTCGGCCACCGCTGCCGGGATTCGATCCTGCGCTCTCGGGCTTGGTAGCGCAATGCCATAGCCACTACGTCACCACGGCGGGTCGAAGCCTCTGCAATAAGGAAACGCAAGAACTTGACAGTCAATTAAGTATCCTTACGTGACTTGATCGAAGTTATCACAATTAAAGACTTGTTGGAAGGTGAGGTGGAAATAAGAGAGAGAGAGAGAGCACTAAGGGACGATCACAGGCGGTCACGATCAGAAGATCAACACAGGATCACGCGCTGTATTCACGACACAGTATTCGCAATTTCGAGAGTCAAAAAGAGTTGGTTGTGGTTCCCCTGAGAGCTGTGATGTACGGTTTGAGAAACTCTGCGCTTCGGTTTACTCAGTGTTGCAAATCATATGTAATTACCAACTAGGCCAAACTGAAGTTCTTCTGTTACTCAGTGTTGCACGGGAAGGGCCGTTTTGGTATCGCAATTTGGGAAGGGACGCTTGCGAATGTATGTGCCATAGCTTTCCCGTCACTGCTAAGTGGACCCCGTTGCTATAGGCGGTTGAAATACTACATTTGCAACATGTGACCCGAAGTGCCTAATTTAAATGGCCAATGAAGAGAAATTTGTTATTCATCATAATGAACATAGCATAGATTTCCTAACTTCGTTCTCGTGGCTTCAAAGTACCTTGTTGATTCTTATACCGACATTTCTGGTACTGATATCCCATCGCACATTCATTGTATGAGAAAGAGAGAGGGAAGAGAGAGAGGGACCTTCATTGTTAAAAAGGATTTTCGTGGAATGGTCGGAGCCACTTTAGTCCAGTGCCTCACTGGCCTCAGCCCCCCGCTTGACCTGTTTCTTGTATGGGAAGTGTTTTGCGGTTACCATGTATATTCTGCCGTTTGGTGGTTTTCAGAACATTACAACCCCATTTGTGTCGGATGCAAGAAATAACTGTGCATGGTGAGAGGTACCTAACCAACAATATTACAGATATTACGATAAATATAAATAGTTACAACAAATTTTACAACAAACATCGATGTTAAGCGACGCGCGTGCTCAAAGCTGTCGCGATTTATTTATGCGCAATAATTTTAACAACGACAGGTATTATAAATGCGAAACACTTTACTGTTCTAGAAAAAAAAAGAAAAAAAAAACGTAGTCAGGGTAGCACACAATGCAGTTGAACATCAAAAAATAATAAAAGAAGCTCGAATGTACTTTTTGATCGAATTCACGCCAAGTACTAGACTTTGAGAAAAGTTTACACCCTTTGGGGTGTATATTTGCCCCACAACGATAATCGTCATCTGCCTGGCTTGCGTTTTCTCTCTTGAAAACTCGGCGCTCGATACTTTCTTGTCAAGAAGGCTGTGTCGAGCTGATAACGCGCAAGCCGTTCGTGACTAGGAAGTACCGGGCTCGCAGCGCTAAAAAAAGGAAATGCGGACAAGACAGATGACGATTATCATTGTGTGGAAAGAACAACCCAAAGGGTGTAAATTTTTTTTACACACTCTTAAAACGGTTGCACCCTTTGGGGTGTGTATTTGTCCCACAACAATAATCGTCATCTGCCTTGCTGGGGTTTCCTTTCTTGAAAACTCGGCTCTGGCTACTTTCCTGTCGAGAATGCTGTGTCACACTGATAACGCGCATGCCGTTCGTGACTGGGAAGTACCGGGCTCGCAGCGTTAAAGAAAGGAAACGCGGGCAAGACAGATGGCGATTGTTGTTGTGGAACAAGATACGCCCCAAAGGGTGTAAATATTTCTAAGAGTGCACTCTTAAAATTTTTACACCCTTTGGGGCGTATCTTGCCCCACAACAATAATCGCCATCTGTCTTGCTCTTGCCCGCGTTTCCTTTCTTTAGCGCTGCGAGCCCGGTACTTCCCAGTCACGAACGGCATCGCGTTATCAGTGTGACACAGCATTCTCGACAGGAAAGTAGCCAGAGCCGAGTTTTCAAGAAAAGAAACGCCAGCAAGGCAGATGACGATTATTGTTGCGGGACAAATACACCCCCCAAAGGGTGCAACCGTTTTAAGAGCGTATCTAGTGGGATAGTTGAACGGCAACGGTCGAGAGGTTTTCCTCCGCTAACCCGGGCCCGCACACTCGCTAACGTTGTCTCGCGTAAAGAACATTTACCGATTTGGCTGACATTCGTGTGCCCGTCCCTCGTGATATAGCTATCGGCGTTGCAACAAGATTGCGGCGGCGGCGGCGGCAAATCTTGCACTGCACTTACGTAAGATCTTGCGATATTGCGCGCGCGGTGACGCCGCAAATAAGTATGTCTAGCGCGTTAAAGAAACCGCAGCCGCTGTTGCTCCGAGACGCAGCCGCCGTTACTCGAAGCTGAGTCATCACTGGTGGGGGCTCGCGCGTTTCTTTCGCGAGTGCGCAAACTTGTCCGCGTACTACCTCGACGAGTAGCCACGGGTCTGGTTCCGTTTTAGCCCCGAAGGCATCCCGCGCCGGCTGTTTTTTTTTTTTTTTTGGCGAGCTGCAGAGCGATCTCGAGTGGCCGACGCGACGCAATGGGGCCCATGTCGGCGCTTCTGCATATATCACCCGTGTCCCTGGAATTCTTCGGCACAGGAAACTTTCTGCTCACGGCGTGGTTGGCGTGCATTTCTCTGCTGCATCGAGGACAGCGCGTGACGTCACTCTCACCCTTGCGTGCCGTTCATCGTGTTGCAGCAGGTGAGTACCTTGCAGTACTAATTAAGGAAGCTCGCGTGGTTGTGTTAAGTAGCGTGACCTGCAGGGGCCACCGAGCGATACGCTTGGCGAAGCCGTAGGTGCCTAGGACGCCCGTTTGCGCCGATGTAAACGTGTTGCTAGACGCAAATGTGTTCCAACGAATGGATCCCAGGATGCAAATCTTTCTTTAAGAAAAGGTAGCTACTGCCTTATCACGAAGCTGAAAGTCACGTTCATGTTGTTACATCGTGAAAACAGCGCAGAAAATAATACGAAAGACGACACATGATTCCCTTGCCGTAGCATAAAGAATTAATTCCCACTCGTTCGGTTTTTCGCACCTACGAAGCTACGCAATGGGGCCCATGTCGGCGCTTCTGCATATATCACCCGTGTCCCTGGAATTCTTCGGCACAGGAAACTTTCTGCTCACGGCGTGGTTGGCGTGCATTTCTCTGCTGCATCGAGGACAGCGCGTGACGTCACTCTCACCCTTGCGTGCCGTTCATCGTGTTGCAGCAGGTGAGTACCTTGCAGTACTAATTAAGGAAGCTCGCGTGGTTGTGTTAAGTAGCGTGACCTGCAGGGGCCACCGAGCGATACGCTTGGCGAAGCCGTAGGTGCCTAGGACGCCCGTTTGCGCCGATGTAAACGTGTTGCTAGACGCAAATGTGTTCCAACGAATGGATCCCAGGATGCAAATCTTTCTTTAAGAAAAGGTAGCTACTGCCTTATCACGAAGCTGAAAGTCACGTTCATGTTGTTACATCGTGAAAACAGCGCAGAAAATAATACGAAAGACGACACATGATTCCCTTGCCGTAGCATAAAGAATTAATTCCCACTCGTTCGGTTTTTCGCACCTACGAAGCTTTCAAGGAGCTTCGTGTTCGTTTGGCTGAATAAGCGCGGAAGGGTACATGCTGTTTGTTGTTACATGAAAGAAAACACAGAGTAAGCCACTGGGAAACACTCCGTGTTCGAAAGTGCGCGTTTACTGTATTGTCAGTTTAGCAGTTAAGTCCTTGACTCGTTCAGGAGGACAAACCCGTAATGCTGAATTAGAGAGCTTCCTGTTTAGCACACTGTAGAATAATATAGAAGTAGCGAAAGCTTGTTTGGCTAATTCACAGTCGATGTAGGGGATATGCATGAACATATTTCGGGGCGCAATAATGCCATATAGGTCACAATCGTAAAAAGCTCTGATCTCCCGCAGCACAGTGCAAGCTCTCACTACCACAGCAACGAAACTGTGACGTCACGTAGAGGCTCAATATAGCTCAATATACCAGGTGGTTAAAGCTCTACAGACGATAAACTCCAAATTCGTATAGAATTGTAGAGTTCTGTGTCAAAAGCTTATTGTCATGTATTTAACAAGGACACGTTAATTATTAGCGGTGGAAAATGTAGGCCAAGCTTTCTATCCTTTGCTAAATTTAGCTCCTAGACCATCGTTGTGACGCCACGGATTTTCTATCACATTTCGTGCACTTTCGGCAGTAATTTTCGTGCAGGGTAAGTTTCCCAAAAGCTGCGAGGTTGAGCTTGCGTATTTTATAAATCTCTACGTAATATATTTGCTGGCAAACAGCGTATGGCCGAGCAGACTCTGCCAACTATCCTAACGCCAAAAGGAACTGGTGCGCTTATTTCCAGGGCGGCGCCCTTTCAAGGTGGAGCATGGTGGCTTATTCACTCGTTTTGCCTTCTTCCGGGCTTAATATCGGCCCTTAATTATTTGCTTATCACTACGTAATTATTTGTTGAACCACTGAACCTTTCGTGTTGGCTTCCGTGCCTCCCCGGCTGGTGATTATTCTTTTTTTTTTTGCATCCTCTTCCAAACGGGACGGTGACTAATGGCCACCTAACCTGCTTGAGCAAATCAGGTTTTACTACATATATTGCAGTCCAGCGCTTTGCCTAATCTCCTTGATCTTTTATTGTGATAGCAATTATATGTACACTCCCGGCGCATTTCTGCCGTCGCCGCGAGGTTTCGTATGAAGTTTAAAGGCGATAAAATCATCGCCGCGCGCCGTATGCTGTATGTGCGAGTGAAAGCATTCAATTTTTTGAGTGAGCCGGCGAACGCGGCTCAATCTCGCGTGCCCGAGCGAGGAAGGCAAGCAGGCCGAAGCGCGCCCTCTCCTTGAGGGGTCGTTTTTGTCCGTCGGCTGCTGCTTGCGGCGCGGTTTGCGGGCACCCTATCTCGAAAGCGATCTGCGACGCGGCCAAAGTGCGCGTCCGCGCGGGTCTCATCTTCAAAGCGATTTGCGATGTTTGCAGAGTGAGCGTATACCGCCGGTAGCTTCGTATGCGCTGTGGTTTCGACATTTCGTTTGCGTTGAAGCGAGAGATGCACGAAGGTCAGTTCGCTCGCTGCGGCTGCAGCGAGTCATCACTCCAGCCGTACAACACAAAGTAAGGATAGCAGATTTGTCGTCTGTATAAACTTGTAAGCATCCGCCTAATAACTGCAACAGAACTGCTTGTTGGCCTAGTTGGTGCTTGCGAAAAGACATGTTTCTTGCCGCAAGTTAACGCACACAAGTTAACACACACATTTTTGCCGCAAGTTAACACACATTGTGGGTGTTAACTTGCGGCAAAAAACATGTCCTTTAGCTTAATAACTAAACAAGCATGGTGTCAGTGCGCACGAGCAAACATGAACGCATCACACTCGATGACCGCAGGCACTCGCAGTCAAAATGCTAGAGTGAGTAAGCGCGGCATCAGCGCGCTAAGTGATGCTGTCTATCGCATCAACGCAAACTCAGCGGTGAGAACACAGCACGCATACCTGTGTGAGAACACAGGTATGAGCCGTCGGCGCACCTAGACTCTGCCCCCAACGCAAATCGCTTTCAAGATACGGCCAGCGCAACCGCGGGCGGCCCCGCAATACGCAGTTGTTGCCAGAGTACAACGCCGCCGCACCTTCTTCCCCCCGCCCCGTACCCCCCGTGCCTCGCGCGCGACAGAAAATGGCCCGCCTCCTCCCCGCTTTTCTCCCTTGCGCGAGCGAGATTGAGCCGCGATAGTAGGCTCCGCTCGCACGCTTTCACTCACACATACAGCATATTGCGCACGGCGACGGTGTTATCGCTCTTGGACTTTATACGCAACGTTACGACGGCGGCGACGACGACGACGACGACGACGGCAAAAATGCGCCTCGAGTGTCCATACAATTGCTATCGCAATAATGATAATAATAAAACATAAGGCCAAGATGGGACGTTGAAGACAACGAGCGGAGCAACGCGGCCGACTCCGCATCTCTCCGCAGCTAAAGCCCCTCCGCAGCGTGGAAAGAGCGCCACTTCCGCTCCGTGCGCGCTAATCTACCCTCTCGCACCCTCATCCTCCCCTACGTGCCATATTGACGGCAAGCTCTCGGCCGCGGTCGCCACTGAGAGTGGCTCGTCTCTCAGCTTCCGCTGCCGCTTCCGGCTCCTTTTCCGATTTCTCATCCAGCACCCGACGATCGCGGTCCCCTGTCTTGTTTCTTGCATATACCTGTCTTTCGCGTACTCGCCGCTTTGCTTGCTTTACTTACCAGCCATTTGCGTTTGCTTCACCTGACTCTCTCTCTCTCTCTCTCTCTCTGGTTTTGCTGTGTCTTTCCCCGTAGTGAACCCGGTGCTACAGAAGCTCCCCCCCGCCAAGTAATCAGGAATCCCCACGAGGCCACTCGCGTCAGTTGGCCGATTAGCGGAGATTAGGTTCAGCGCAGGCTTCACCTCGCTTTCTCTCTCGGATGCTTTCCATCGCGGGTCACTGTGTAGTCTCGAGGCCGTTCGCCTCGCTGACGCAAGACGTATGTACCTCGCTTCGTCCTCTAATTTACTACCACCGCGTGGCAGCACCGGCGCTTTCTTTTATCTTGCGTTTTTAGCAACGTACCTCTCTAGCTCGCTTTCCCTCCCAACGGCTAAGAATAATTTTCCGCCCTCGTTCGTCCCCTTCAGCCGATTATGAGATTAGGACGTGCCGAGACAGCAATTTTCGATGGCGCACAGGCCTAACTCTTCCCTCGTGCTTAACCTCGTACTCTCCGTTGGTCTTGTGCGCGTGTGTCACGATGAGCTTTAGATAGTCGTGCGGTCCGTGCACACTTATTTTTTACATCCGCTAGAGTATGGACGTGGAGTATGGACGTGTAGAAAAAAAAAAAAAGAGTGGGCGCTACGTGCATTGCAGCCGAGTCTACCGTTGGGGTCATTCAGCACGCGCAGATTGATTTCCGTGGTAGCGGTTGGAGAGTCGTCCAGACGCTAACGACATCGTCGTTTGTGTTAGTGAGAGTCGTAAATGTTGATATATTTCTCTGACGCTTATGATTTTTGTGCCGAAGAACGATAAAAATATGCGCTGCGTATCTTATTCTACAGGAGTTTGCTTGCGAGTTCTTCGACCTTTAAAATGAGAGGCATGAATCTGCGGAGTTGCGAATAGTGCGCGAGTGTCAATAAGAGGTCATTCTTGCTTTAAGCAGAAATCGGGAGGCCTTGTTGGCCTTTTGGTGTTTCATAAAACTTCGGGGATACCTTGCTCGCCTCAGGGTGTCGCTTACAATATGTCTTCCTCTGGTCGTACCACTCTAGGTCAAGCGCGAATGCAGATGCCTCGGTGCCGCTAACCGGGGATTGCGTCATTGCTAACATTTGTGAGCACTGCATGGCGCTTTCTGGTCCCCACTTCCAACTTTAGTGGTTCCTTCGACTACGAACCAATCACCTTGAACACTAGTGAGCGGCTTGTGCTGTTCAGCAGTACCACAGACACATGGGCATGTTCTCGCATTAACTTTTTAAACCTTTGCGCTCTGTGGCCCGCTCATAAGCGTCGTTGATATGCCTCACTTCTGCTTCGTACTTTATGTTCGTTTTATTTATATTTAGTACTTGCTTCACAAAATCTGATAGTGGTATCGTGACAGAAAATAAACAAGGTCTACATATAACTTATGATGATTGCTTGATAGTGAAATTGACCTGAATACGCTACGTTGCGGCACTAGACCTATTAGCGCCTTGTTGCAGTGATTTGTAGAAAGTTTGTTCCGCAAGAGGCTGGCGAAGATTGACTCAGGAGATTTATGAGGTCATTCAATCAAATGCTCTGATGCATTACAACAACTTCACGAACAGTGTCATACAGGAAATGGATCGAATGCAAAGACCACCTTGGAGCGTTATTACTGCTAATGGAAAAGCAAAACACAAAAGGAACGTATGGGAGCAGCTAACGAACGCTTTAATAACACTGTTTTGCATCATCAAAACATATAGAATAAAACATTACAGAGCTTCTATTCCTTTTGCTGGCAGCTCGGGTAGAACACGCGAAGCGTATACAGCGAGAAAAGGATCAGTGCTGCACGCCAGTAGCACATCAGGAACTCGCATTGAAGCGTTCCCACGTATATTTTTACGCTCACGAGCCCCGTACACGCACTTCCAGATGGTGTTTTGATGCATGAGCTCATCATAACTAAGCCCGGGCATGTTTTTTTTTTATCGCTATGCACATAGTGCAATAACGACTGCGTTGGGAGAAGCAGCGAGGAAACAGCGCTTAGAGATTAGTTCAGCATGCCATAAGAGAAAGAGATGAAAAAATAAGATAAAAAAAAGGAGTCCTCTTTGTTATTCCTTGCTCGCGTGAGATTAAAACGTGTCTAGAATCAGTTGTCATGGCTCAAAGAGCATTTCGCGCGCTACACGCAAAACTTCTTCGGAGCAGTAAACACAAAACTCTGGAAACCCATCAGCGAAATGAACGAAGGAGTGACTGAGAGTGAGAGTCGGCAGTAGTAGTAGTAGTAGAACAAGAACAAAACAGAGCCGAAATGGTAGAATGATGGCAAATGGCGGCAAAAACAGTGTTGTTCCATTCATTCTAACAGCACATTATAGCTACGGTGCAACCGACTGACTGAGGGGTGGCGGGAGAAAAAAAGAAAAAAAAAAGAAGAAAACGACGAACAAGAAATTGTGCCCAAACGGAAGCTTTACTCTATTCCGGGAGAACTGTGCAGTACTGTGAAAACTACATCAGCTGGACCTACAATTTATGCGAATACCGCTAGAAGCACAGACATAGAGCAGTCCATACGGTACGGCTTACCCGGTGTCTATAGTTGTAGTATTCATATTTAGTAGAAAAATATATATACAAAAGCACATGCATCGTATATAGTCTAATATGTCTATGCAACGTCTACACAATGTTAACGCGAGCTCTACGCGACGTCCGGGAGTAATTTATACTGCAGGCATTGTGTGCCTTGTACCCTAGCTACCTTCCTGTGGATTTTTCGATACCACTTAATTTAGTAATCAGCAGCCGTGAGTATAAAAATGTATTTGAGTTTTGTTTAAGGTAACGATCTGCGTCCTGGTTGCGTCAGAGCGTTATTTTACTGCAACGGAAAGTTTGTCATCCAAAATCAGTCCAATTTATTATGGTGCGTTATATACATCAGCATAATATACTCAGACGTGTTCAAAAGAAAAAAAGAACGTATTGGTGTATTGGTTTGAACAGAAACTTGAGGTGACAAAAATAGCTTCCGGAATTTTCATATAAGGAGCAAAAGGTACGTCCGAAGCGACAAGAACGGAGCCCAGGCAGATTCACTTCCTACGTGCTATCAACCAGACACCACTTGTTAGAGGAATCACCAAGTTGCCACCTTGTGCACATACTAGCACCCCACTAATACTCCAGTGATTTTCTTGTACAAATGCGTGTGGCGATTCGACCAACCTGATGGAAACAAATCATGGATTACGGGCAGAAAATTTTACATTCTTCAACTTTAGTACTAGAATGAAACTGATCTTGTACGCTTTTGCTTGCTTGCTTTTTTTTTAAAATTACGCCTTTACAAAAAAAAAATGAAATGAAAGCCCCCCAATTCAGTGAAAGGCACCATCTTTTTTCCGAGCCCCTTTACGTACAAATAGCTTCTTGGGTTCGTGCATTACCCTGACAACACATTTAGAAATTTATTTAGCCGTTGAATAGAAATTCTATATAGATATTCACATATAGTATTTACAGACCGTGCGTGACCAATTCACAAATACTGCGGCTATTTGATACAGGAATTAAATAGCTCGAGGATAATTGTTCATGTTCAATAGGCTGGCCTATAGGCTACAATCCGCATTCACAGAAAAAGACGTGCCGTACATTTCGGCTTACCAGAGTACATAAATTTTGTATCACAAAAGAAATGTGCAATTGAAAAACAAAAAGAATGGTGTACAAGATATCAATCGGTAGTCTACATAGACTGCTGTCCGTAAGGGCGATCAGCTGGCACCAGTTCGCGCAATGCTGCACGGATGTAATCGCCTCGGAAGAGAGCGAGATCACGAGAGGAGGAAGCGGGCGCGCCATCCAATTACGTAAATGGCATTTCTGCCGCAGCCGGCAACAGCAGCCTTTGCTGGCGCTTGGAACACCCGAGTCTTTCTTAGCTCAGGATCGTGTTCTCGCTTTCATCCGCCACTCCGTCGCACGTGGCTTGCGAGAGCGAGAGAGAGAGAAAGCGAGAGAGAGAGAGAGAAAAAGAGAGAAGGAGAAGAGGCGCTAAGACTGGACGCCTTGGCGGAGCGCGCTGCGAGGGCGAGTGGGGGGGGGGGGGGGGGACCCGCAGATAAGAAATGTCTTGCCGCTGGTAGGGGGACGCACTGCAAGGCGAAACCTTACGCGCCAAAATATTTCCCCATCCGCACATCGCTGCTGATAAAAGTGTTGCCTCGCGCTGGGGATCTGAGTACAGTGGCGGCGAAGCTGCCAGTGCTGTTTTTTTTTTGTGCGATGAAAGCTCGAGGGATTCGTATTGCATTCGCGCACGTATAATGGCTGAGGCGCGTGACTGTCGCAGTTAGTAAGTCCCCCCCCCCCTCCCCCCCGCCCCAGCTACTCGGGCCGACGTAGCGAGCGCATTGCACGTCATGGTGTTCCCGAATTAATGGAAATTCCTCGGAGTTGAAGAACCCGCTTTCGAAATACTATTGGCAATATCATTTTTTTTTGTACTTTGGTACTACTGAACTTTCCATTTCTCTAATGGGCGATAGGTTTCATGACTGAAAGCATGAAGGGGGGGCATCTGTGGATGGTGCATCGTTCCCCAGTACTCGTAGAAGGGCATACTTGACAAATTTATGGATAGATAGATGTATTTTCACATAGAATGATAGATAGATATACGTGCGTTGTTCAATAAAGACTGACACTGATGCTCTGAAATCTTCATTTCTGAAACGTATTCATCGGCATTTTTATTCTTTTCTATATGATCCCCAGTAAGTGAAATGCACGTGGATCGCCGTTTCTACCAAGCCTGCATAATGTGAGTCGAGCTCTCTTTTCACAGCTACTTGAAGATCGCTGCCAACGCGTTAACTATGCCTTGCTTCATGTCAAAGGAATGCCCCTTTTGACGTGAGGTATATAAAGAAGTCGGAGAGGGCCTCATATGGACTGTAAAATACGCGAGGGGATTGTTTCAATGCTACGGGGAACAGTAAAAAAAAGAAGAACACATTGCTTTGGAACAAGACTTGGAACCAGGCGTGGTTAACACATTGGTGGTGGTAATGGTGCTATGTTGTAGCTGCATGCGGTTTTAGCCTGGCGATTGAGGTCGGCAATTTTTCTACCTGAGCATCCCCTGCAGTGTGACTTTGGTATTTACTACTTGTCAACAACAGATAAGCGTCTCTCAGAAACGTAAGAAAAACGTTATACTAGGAGAATGCCAGCAAACTTGAGAGTAGAAAAAATCGAGAGGCAGACATAGACAAAGAGACAGGAAGGTGGCTGGTGGCCACCTTCCTGTCTAGAACGGAGCTACGTTCGTTACATTAAAGTGCGGCTTTAGGTTAAACAGTAATGCTCCTGATAAAAGGCAGCCGTTTGCTTATTGGCACGAGCGACGCCAGCCCCGCTTTGTATTCGAATAAGTCAGTCCGACGGAGTTCATTCACTAATGCGTAAAGAACTTTCAGAGCACAGAGGGCTCTTCAATGGGAAA